>NC_066268.1:4868484-5171515 GCF_905404315.1 Leptidea sinapis
TCATTTGTCCAGTAATTTCACTTAGTTTTACGTCACATTTTCATGAGTTGAGTTGTTAACCTAATGGCAAAGACATTGTCATAAAATTCCTGAATTATTTTATCTTCAACATCTAACTTGGGTCTACTTGCAATATACAGGATGCAATCATTTAGTGTGACCAGGCCATTATTCCGTAACTATATCAAAGATCAATCGTACAGATATCAAATATATTACAGATATCAAATATATATAAATCTATAAGCTGATATCGAATGTACATAACCAGTAAAATGACATACACAGACAATAACTTTTTTTTAAATTAAACGGGAAGTATAGAATAATTTAATAATCGTGTAATTTCTTTACAATTTGCTCAAGCTTATTCGAAGTGTTAATAAATGGTAAAATGAACTATAACGTAAACTTTGACATTTATAAGTGTCAGTTTCAAATAAATCTCATTTGATTTCTTAAATGAAGTTGTCAAAAAGATTTTTCTTCTCGGATTGTAGTGAGTTTTCTGCTCGTGATTTGTGCCAGTTAAATATAGTCTACCGTCTTCGCTAGGCAAAGTATTAGAAATAAACAGTATATTAATATTCATCCTATGACTATTTCCATATCAAAAATTCTGAACGGCACTACAATTGCGCTCGTCTTAAGCCTCAGTTAAGTCTCATTTACCCAGTAATTTCCCTAAATACGGCGCTCTTCAGACCGAAACACAATTATGCACATTACTGCTTCACGGCAGAAAAAACCGCCATTGTGCAAAGGAGCCTCCCACTGGTAAATGCCCTAAGTCGTCTTTTACGACACCCTTGGGCCTGGGACTTCCCTATTCTTTTATGCTCCGGGAAAAGCAAAGGTAAGTATTTATTAATATGGGTAGTACGCCGTCGTATGCCTGAAACAAATAATTTATCACTATTATTTATTTTTATAATACGTATTTCTTGCGCACAAATATCATTTGCTCAAGAAGTCGGCATTGAGTTCAAAGGATACTAAAACTTAAATAACCTTCTTAATGATACAACAGATTGGGATTGGAGCGACCACCCTCAGGCTATTTAATAATACGTTTTATTGAACGATTTTATATTATGACGAAATTTAATTAAAAAAAGAAAACCACTGAGTCTCTTGCGTCCGTCTTTCTCAGGTCCTCATACCTCGGTATATGAATTTGAATAAATTTAAAACTTTTTTCATCACACAGCTACCGGGAATCCCACGGGAAGAAATTGAGAAGCCTCCCAAAGAACCCTTCGATGGCCTGGATACGTTTGACAAGCTGCAAAGAGCAAGGTGAATGAATAAATATAGTTTAGTTGTTTTGAAGTGAAACTTCTTTAGAATCGTGATTTGAGACTCGATGAAACGAAAAAGCGAGACGATAGAGGCCGACGCTGTTGCCAGATAATATTAATATAGCGATTCTTTTAAATACCCATATCGTCTTCGAAGCACGGTAAGAAATCCAGCTGATGAGAGTTGTATCCAAGTTTGTGGCGAGACTTGCAGGATCAGATCAAACCAGATCAAACTACTCTTCGGAAACCAAGAGACCTGCATGAATTCTGTGCTTCTAGTAGTTTCACCTGCATAGTCCAACATTTCATTTATATGCAGAAGAAACAGTGTAGGACATAGCACTAAGCCTTGGAAACGTCTGTATTCAAGGCGTCGTGTGCCGGGTCATCTCCTTCCCTCAAACAGCGAGGGGAACGATAACTGGTCCATGCGTCAACTCGTGAACGGGTGCTGCTTTGTGGTCTCTGCCTGGTCGACCTAATATAGTTATTTGTTGGATGTAATTACTAATTGTGACAGTCAGCACATCAGATATTTCATTTGAAGACCCAGCCGTTGACCACGTCGGGGTTACCAGTTTAGTGCCTACTACTACTGCTGTGACAACAAGATCCCAGTTATTATTCAAAACAAATGTATTACGAAATTCAAATGAATTGTTAAAAAACATTCGTGTGGTAAAGGTTACTACTCGTATAACATAAATGATTTTCTTAATGATACTACAGATTGGAAATTGAGCTACCTCATGCAATTAAAACATAAATTTTACTGTACAATTTTACATTGTAACCATATTTTAATATAAAAAATAAGCCTGCTGAGTTTGTTGCGCCAGTTCTTCTCAGGTCTGAGGCATACCTTTTAGAATAGGTGGTAGTTTTTGATTTTCAATAAGTGATTTTATATACTATTTTGAATAAAAACATTTGAATTTGAATATAAGGTGATGATGAAAAATATTAAATAACCATATTTTCTGGTAATTTTTAATCGGGTAGTAGATTTAAAAGGTGCGTCAAATGTAACACTAGATTTTATTTGCATAAACCACGTATATTATTCATTTTTAACTGTTACTTCATTCAAGTGTCACGCGCCATCGAGCATCGAGGCGGTCTTACTAAACAGATCACGTGGCGTGCATATATTGAGTCTGTTTTTAGATTCAATGGAGTTTTCCACAAAATGTTGCAAGTATTTGCGGAAATTACGATTAACAAAGGGTATTATATTACGGACTTCAAATTTGAGCGAATCGATTGTTGGATTTTGACTTGTGTAAATTCATTTAGGTCAGTACTTAACTATTGCGTTAAGACTGGGGACCGAGCCAACGGCCTTGAGGAATCGAGCGGAGCTAGGTTACCTCTCTCGTACAAGATCGACATAGTCTTAATTCAGAACTAGAAACATTTTTAATTTATTAGAAACATAATACAATTTTCTTAGCAATAATAACAAAAGTAATAATTTTTCATACAATTTGTATCTAAATTGAATGATTAGCATGGTTCGAATTGTAAGTGTCAGGGGTACTTTGGTGATTTTTTTTTCGCAATGCAGAAATTACAGAAAATATACATTTTCTTCTCATATTCTGTAGACATATAATTATTTTTTGTAAAATAAAAGCTGTTAAGAAATGGTTTCAATTATACGCAATTTTGGCGATTTCTTCGGATAGCGGCCTTAATACTTACCAATAGGTACCACTTTCTAGGGTTTAATAACTCAATAATATTTAAACACTTTTAAAGGATTAAAACGCGTGTAATTGTATCTGTGTTTTTGCATTAGAATTTGCGTAAAAGTTACATTTTTATTATTATTTTAGTTCGACGACCTTCCGAGACCTTTCCAAAACACATTTTCACAGGGGGACTGCAGTTGAAAAAAAAAGATAAATAAGAAAAATATACTAACTCAATAATAATATTCAGATATTGGATGGAACATGGGAATATAGCAGCCGCTATTCGCTACGTAAACTCTTTAGAAGGTGCCTCAAGGTTGGTCGCCATATCCTGGCTGAACGCAGCGGTGGCACTCTTGGAGACGAGACAAGCTGCTGAGGCTATCTTGGCGCACGCAGCAGCCCTTGGTTTGCAATACGTTTAAGTCCTCATCCATTAGAATTTAATTTAAAATTTGTATGAAATGTTTAGAAACTATGATGTGAAATCAAAATGGCGGACACATTTTGACAGGCAAAATTAATTATACATATAAGAAATATATGATTTTGTTATAAAATTGTTCTCGGGGAAATAAAAAAATACAGTAATATAGCTCAGTAAGGTACTACAAAATGATACCTATGCTTAAATAACAAAATGGCGGATACTTTTGTCAAGCAAAATTTATACGATACTTTGGTACATCAAAATCAATATGCGGGTGTATATTGTCATATAAAAATTATTTTATTGTTATCTAAGATTAAGGATTGGTCTTCGCTGCGCTCCAACTAGATACCGCAGGAATAGTCGCAAAGTGCAGCAACTAATATTACGCCCAAGTGGACGTCTTCGAGCCAGTCTCGAACAATGCGTGACGTTGACGTGCCACATGTTCTATTAAACTTTGCTAATAATTAAAACTAAAATGCCGGGCTGCGTAGTAAAACTTAGTAGAAATGGGATCACACATCATCAGTAAATATTTTGTATTTTGTTAATTTCAATGTAAAATAACACCAAGCGTATGTTACAAAATTTGCCATTGAGTGTCAAAATGTTTGCGTGACAAGTATCTAATAGTTGCCGTAATAAAAAAGGCTATTGTTCTTAGTTAGTGCGGTATCTAGTTTGAGCGGAGCGGAGATTTATAATTTATCAAGTACTTCCAGACTTGTTGTACGTACTTAAATTTTAGTTTTGAAATAAACTACTAGTTTCTTGTATTAGTTCTCTTGATGTCAACAAAATAAATTTGTGTACATTATTGGCTGTTTTATTTTGGCAATACCGACTTCAATATTTTTTTTTGTATGGGGAGTGTTTAATATGAAATATTAAGATACTTCTCGTTTGATTTTTAAGAAGTTATTGATTAGGTAACGTTATTTCGATATAAGATTAAAGTTTTTTTGTTTATATTTGTAATAGCTATTGCTTTTTTGATGAAGAAATTTTGTAAGTAGTTTTGGCAGTCTTCATGGTCACTTGACACTGACTGGACAATTCTGAGAAGACCAAACCAGGTTAACCTGAAGGTTCAAACTTAGGGCTATATGGTGGGAGCCATATTTATACCTCCAGTCAAACTCTCTTTCTTTTTGCTGAGTAACTAAAGATGTGTGATAAGTGAATGTGATAAAAAACCGCTTCTTTCTGTTAATTCTTGTTCGTAGTCCGGTCAATTTAGACCAAAAAATGAGAGTGAAGTTACATAAAGTCCCAAAAAGCTGAAAATCAGTGTAATTGTTCAAAACATAATTATAAATAATGTTTAAAAGTTCCCCATCATTCCCGTCTATGGAAAAAAAATTATTCAAGGCCAAAGGTCAAAAGAATTAGTTTTTCGCGATTTTCAGCAAAAAGGTAAATTTAATCATCAAAGTACCTCGGACAAAAATTGTAGATCATAAAATTATCTATAAAAAATGTATCAATACTTTTTTTCTTACGAGCCACCGTTTGTGAAATATAACGATTCAAAAAGTCATTTGAATGACCTTTGACCTTGAATAAAAAAAAATTCCATACACGGGAATGATGGGGAACTTTTAAACATTGTTTATAATCATGTTTTGAACAATTTCACTGATTTTCAGCTTGTTGGGACTTTATGTAACTTCGAATGTCTAAATTGACCGGACTATTCGGTCTTGTTTCACTTTTGCCAAAGCATCGAGGTGCATTTATGACATCAACATTCTCGGATTAAAAACTCTTAAGCCAGCTTTATACCTACTGTATTAGGCCAACAAACGTCACAAAAATGCGCATTTATTTTTGCGCTTTTTTGTAATAAATTCTTAAAATATATCGAATTTCATCATTAGTTGACTTTGACAGAAAGTAAAAAAAAGTACTTGGAAACAATATTTTACTAATTTGTTCCTCTTTTTGAAATGTATCTTATTCTATAAAGAGATTTTATATCAACTTTTTCCCCGGCTTACTTTATACTTAATTAATTAATACGTATCTAGATAGAGCCTCTTGCTGTCAGACAACCGATGAAAACAGGCCATGAATATTAGTTTAGTGTGAGTGACAAGCTACGTCTTACACTCGCGATTTGTGACCCTTTGTTAGTGTACGTTCATTGCTCAAAATAGAAGTTAACTCCCAACCTTATTTTTTTCAACGATTACAGCTGTCACAGTCTATCTAGAGTCTAGACGAATAAATGATCAAAGATTTAATATTGTTACACATATAAAATGTATATCTATATTATGTATATAACATTTTAATAAAATTATAGTGTATGTGTGTTAATCGAAATAATTGCTTTTAATAATGCTAACACAAGTTTTTACATTTGTTTGTTTTGGTTTATCTCAGAAGAGAGAGATTTTAAATTAAAAGTTATAAAATTCTGAACAAAATCCGATCTATTTGCCAGACTTTTACGGAATCCACACAGATGCAGTCGTGGGCGTTAGCTAGTAGATACTTAATATAGATAAATATTATAGTAAAATACTAATTTCCTGTAAAACATATTATATAGTAGCTAGTATAATAACCAACTATCCAGGTCAACCCTCATGATGTATGACCGTGATCGAAGGAAATGTGCTCATATTAATGAAAATAATCGATTGGCTGTTGTATTCGACGAAATCTATATTATGATGAAAGATTTCCATTGTGCATGTTTCATATTGAACGGAGTCTATGCCAGGCATGAAATATTGTATAACTGATAATTGAGGCACGAAGTGATCATGTTCATCCATTGTCCTTACTAATCTAGGTAGTAGCTGCATTTTTAGTTATTAGTTTATTCTGTCCACGTTTAACCTAAAAGTTAAAAAAATTCTTTCGTAAAGTAAGTACAATAGCGATTGTATATATTACTTTTTACCATTTACACTTTGGAAAATTTGAGCTTTAATATGAAGAAGTAACAAAATGAATATGCGATACTAAAATGATGAATATTTACAGTTTCACCATTTAAAAAAAGTTTTGTGTGTACTTATGTATGCACGCATGAAGCTATATTTCTTTGGCCTAACAAAGCAAAAATCATTAAAATGATTTATTCCTCGTGCTATTCTACGTTTTTAGAAAGAACAATTTTGTAAAAGACAATTTTGCAAAGATGGCTTTGGCAATTAATTATTAAATAATGAATACGGCTGTACGGGCTTGAACCCTTTGCCTATCCTAATAATGGGCGAAGAAACCAAAAAAAAAAATAACAATTGACGCTAACGTCAGAAAATTTTAGGAACCAACTTCAACCTTACTTTTGTGTTATAGTAATGCGCACGCATCTTAAATTTTCAATCTCATCATTTTTTCAAAACGTGCCTAAAGAAATATAACTTCAAAGATATATGTAATCTTTGTAAAGTGATGCAACAATTAATAATATACTCAAATATAAGATATGAAATAAGCATCGACATGCACCGCTGTGACTAAATAGCTAATACAAAGCAATGCTCTTAAAGCGAGTTCATTTATATGAACCAATGCATAAAAACCGTTATTCTGCAATGTCCTCTAATAAAACATAAACTAATTCCCGCAAAATTATGGTTCTGAGCTCTTTGAGTCTTGACTCATGACTTATATAACGTCATTCCATGCTCCTGTAGAAAGTATGTCATTTCCTTCGAAGTCTATCATCAAGCAACAAGAAATAATTATTATGGAGTAGCCATAAGTTTGTGTTGCTTATGTAGTAACATAGCAAACACAACACGAACACCTAACGCCTATAGAAGATTCTACCAATGAAACAACTCCAATTCATATGAGCGTACCCTAACGTATGAAATGCAGAACCAAATTAATATAAAGTCTTGATACAGGAAGCTACGCATCCTGTGTAATAATTACTGCGTTGTGAACTATCCTTAATTGAATAAAGGTAATTAATAATAGTTTATTGTGAAGTGAAACTGTGAGTGAAATAACAAATAGTGGATT
This sequence comes from Leptidea sinapis, assembly GCF_905404315.1. Taxonomy (NCBI): domain Eukaryota; kingdom Metazoa; phylum Arthropoda; class Insecta; order Lepidoptera; family Pieridae; genus Leptidea; species Leptidea sinapis. The sequence goes on from NC_066268.1 coordinate 4,875,909, forward strand.
ATTTACAAGGATTTAATTCGATATAAACTATTTGATTTGATTATTAGGGTGTATCTACAACTAGATGATTGAAAATGTTGGCGCTGATATTGATATTCATCATCTGTGGGTTATGGATGTGGTCTAGAATGAGCAACAATCCTAATGAGCCTCCGGTGATGCCCGGGAGTCTTCCGCTTATTGGACACGCGTTGTATCTGCTTGGAGATAGTAGCCGTAAGTATTGAAGTTATACTTCTTTAGGCGCGTTATGAAAAAATTATGAGAGTGTAATTTTAAGATGCGATGAAGTGACTAATGAAGTGACTACATATCGTATTGATATTAACTCATAAAATCACTACATAATATTATAAAACGAAGTCCTCCGCCGCGTCTGTCTGTCTGTCTGTCTGTTCGCGATAAACTCAAAAACTACTGCAGCGATTTTCATGCTAGAACCATATCATTTGTTAAGGTTTTGTCTACGTCGATATTTGTTGGAGATGTAAGAAAAAATTAGCCATCTGTGGGCTTTTGATGAAAACGCTGTCTAAACCCTTTGAGATAAAACAAAATAATGTACGGTGGGATTGTGTATCTTATATAGGTCTATGGAAAAGTCCGCAAGGACATATGTCTATCTCTTAAGAATAACATACTATATCTATTTCTATACTTTAAAAATTGGCAAATATAAAGCGGTTACGTAAATGCTGTTTACACAAATACGATATCAATAATATTAATAATAAAAATGTTTATTTCTTAAACAAAAAGTACTTAAAAACTAGGGGAAGGTGTCTCACTCATATAAATCCTAATCTTTTTATTACTGCATATTATATAATCATTCAGTAATGTCATGTAACTAACTATATCTATCTAGGAAAACAAATATCGTTTTTAAAAACAAACAACGAAGAAGAGGTAGAAAGAAGAATAAATATTACATGGAAAAAGTTTTGGTCATTTAAAGAAATTCTAAAAGGAAAATTTAGTATGAAAATAAAGAGAACTGTAATGGATACCTGCCTCCTGCCGAGTTTACTATATGGCTGTCAACGGACATACACAAATAAAGTGAAACAGAGGTTACTTTCTACGCAGAGAGCAATGGAAAGAAGCATTCTCAAAATAGACAAAAAACAAAAAATTAAAAACGAGTCCATACGACAAAAAACAAAAGTTACAGATGCACTGAAACGAGCCATGAAGCTTAAGTGGCAATGGGCAGGGCATATTTCACGATATACTGATAATCGATGGACAATCGTAACCACAAGATGGAATGGACCAACATTAGGCAAACGAAGAGTTGGCAGACCAAATAAACGGTGGACTGACGACTTAATAGAGATAGCAGGAAAAGACTGGATGCATAAAAGCAAAAATCTAACACTATGGAAAAACATGGAGGAGGCCTTTACTCTAACGAGATTCACAACTCAAATAAATAGAAGTATAAGCAACTAATCTTACTAACACCAAACTATTAGAAATATATCTTACCTACTAATACTACTAATTATTCGCTTGTGTAAAAAGAGTTTTGGATTAAATGAGGCTTTATTATTATATAATCATTCAGAAATACGTTTTTGTTTAATTTTTAACTCATTCTTTGATTACATATATCCGATGGCGTTTTTTTCATGAAAATAAGGACGAGACGAGCAGCACGTTTAGCTGATTGTAATTGATACGCCCTGCTGATTACAATGCAGTGCCGCTCAGGATTATTGAAAAACCCCAAAAATTCTGAGTCGCTCATCACCCTGAAACATAAGATGTTAAGTCTCATTTGCCCAGTAATTTCACTAGTTACGGTGCCCTTCAGATCGAAACAAAGTAATGCTTACACATTACTACTACACGGCAGAAATAGACTCCGTTGTGGTACCCATAATCTAGCCGGCATCCGGTGCAAAGGAGCCTCCCACTGGTAAACTGATATGAAGCAGAGGTTTGCTGGACGTGCAGTGTACGACTCTAAGGTAAATTAAATTAAACAATTGAGGGATATCGACAAATCTTTGAGCAATTTTCATGTCACCGAGTTACGGCGTAGTTTAAAAGAATAATAAAATGTGATTATTTTGTTTCAGAACTGTGGGATATAGTTAAAGATGTGTCGTACAAATGTCTTGCCAAGGGTGGTGTTGTTGCTGCGACGATTGGCCCTAGAACAGTATATAGTAAGTATTACTCATGTGATGAATCGGTTCTCGATGAAATTTCAAAAGGTTCTGTCTTATAGGCTTCGTGAAATAAAAATGCTTATTTTAATTCATGGTAACTCATAAAATTTGAGGACGATAATGGCGTCTCACGTAGAGGAAAGCAAGGGTTCAAAAATCGCCAAAATCACTTGACGTTACTAATTGATGTCCTCTAATAGACTCCAGAGACGTATTAAGGACTGTGGCATATAGACAGATAATTCTCATAGACTCTGTCTGTGTAATATTAGAAAAAAGTCATACATGTGTTGAACACTTATTTTAAAAAAGTTTTATAACAAATCTGTGTCTTTCTGTTGTGTAGCGTTCAACAATCTATAGACATTGCTTATATTTAAACGAATTTGCACGACCCGAAGCATGACTTAGATGTGTCTAACGAATAGATCATATTCTTACGGAAGATTCAGATTATATGATGACTAATAGATGACAGCTGACATAAATTGCGTTGCGTTCCTTTATTGTTTCTGTACACTTCAGTTTATGTTGTGTTTAACGACGTTTTAGTTAAACACAAGCTGAACACTGTTTTGTAATAGAAAAAGATAAACTCTATGTTCGACGTCGTTTAAATAGTTACAGACACTGTTAACAAAATCCATACATATTTATAGCGTGTTTGTTTAAAATATAACATGCATTTAAGTACTTATCGACATCTAGCGGTGATAAAAAAAACACAACGATATTTCTATAAATTTTTTAATTGAATTAGTGAATTACTTTAAAAAATAACAAATTGTTTAGATTTAAAAGAGCGACGCCTCAAGTCAATTTCCTGAAATGCAAATACTGGGGTTGAGCAGGTTATCAACTGTAAAGTAGATCTTGTAGAATGAAGCCACAACCTGAGAGTTGAACAAAGCATACAAGATTTATCAACGATACGTCACTCGAACGGTTGGCTGTTAACAAAATACGTGTCTAAGCAACGTTTAAGTTAGTTTTTGTAATAGCACCGCGTATGTTTGATGCTAAAATCAATATTTAAATAAAATTACAGTTGTCACCGACCCTGATGATGCTCTAACAGTTGTGAACAACTGTTTACAAAAAGATCGATTTTACGATTTCGCTAAGCCTTGGCTGGGAGAAGGACTTGTGACTGGAGATTGTAAGTATATAATACGATCATATTAATACATGAAGATGTGATATTTTCACACATTTTCACACTCAACATAGAATTGTTTTGGTACTTTTCATCAAAAAATTCTTACCGATATTTCCAATAGATTCAGTTGGATTATGGCATTTTTGCCAAATCAAATCAAAAATAGCCTTAATTGTGCTAATGTCATCCTTCACCTTATGGATCCAAGTGCACAAAACTTTATTTTTAAAGTGAAAACTTCTTTAGCGGTGTTGAGCACTATTTTTGGGGATGGGTATAAAATGTTACACTCGCGTCAGGACACGTGGCCTGATCGAAAACTCGTAAAATATTCGTTTAAATTATGGATGGAAGATTTATACTTCTAACTAAATATAGTTTGGCTTTGATCATACGGTCATTGGACCTGTGGTTGAATCATTGTGATTGCGAAGCCGGAACACTACGAGGTCGAGGGATCGAATCTAATCTAAGAAGTAATTACCTCCCGGTGATGGGAGAAAGATGGTGAATGCTCATTGCCAACACAGCCGGCTGCTAACTGCTGGGATTTGTAGGAAAAAAAATATGTGTACAATTCACACGTGGTAGAAACCTTCAAAAATGATGAGGGTCTTATTATAAAAATGATAAAGAAACCTCTATAAACCTATACATAATATGTACACGTATATAAAACACCACGGTTGTTGTGATGCCATTGCCATAAGCTTTGTACTGCGCATGCGCGCACAAATACGTACTGACACACGTACCTACAACACTGAGGCCCAAACAAACTGTGGGAGTTTGCCTTGGTAAATACGAAGCAGAGCACAAAGAGAACCACGAACACCAACGAACAACAACAACGGGTCAGCACTTGTATAATTATTTTGAGATGTGCATTGTGCATGAACCTCTAAACTGCATATGAGGCCCTGGTACATGTTGCTAGGATTAGAAGACATTACTATCACCGCTACCATATTTATGTTCTCCTGATCTCTATGTAGTAATATGTCGAGCGCAAGGTGTACTCGCGTCATACATAAGACAAACTCTTCGTCAACCATGATCGATGGTAGCATAACACTGTATAGTACATCCTATCTCATTCTCTCGCCGACTGTTTGTGTCTCTAACTTAACGCTTTTTTGTTTTATCGAGTTCCAAAGCACACCGATTCTAAAGAATTTTCACTTCAAAAATCTTACTAGATATAGTAAGTTAAATTCTTACATATTTATAGTGTGTGTGTGTGTTTACAATATAACATGCATTTAAGTACATATCGATATCTAGCGGTGATAAAAATACACAATAATATTTGTATGAGTTCATAAATGTGCCATTTCACAATTAAAGCTAAAATTAAATCATATTACAGTGTCGATTTGGAGAAATCATCGTCGTTTGTTGAATCCAGCTTTCAGCCAAGTGGTTCTGGACAGTTTCATTGGAGTTTTCAATAGCCAATCACGTCGCTTGGTTGAAGCGCTTGACAAGGAAATAGCGAAGGGACCATTCGATCACTGGGTATATACCAGACACAACGCCTTGGAAACTATATGTTGTAAGTTATAAATTGCATTTCTGGTTTAACTCCACTGATAACTAATATTGAAATTGTTTAACTTAAGAAAAGCATAGATTATTTCATAAATTTTAATTATATTAATATGATAATGCAAGGAAAGGTTAATTAGTAATAAAATCTTTAATTGATTATAAAATATATATTATTCTTAGTTATAATTAATGAATATTTGAATTAGAATTTTGTGTATGTACATACATTTTTATTTCATATTTTTTTTTCTTTCATATTTTTTTTTCTTTCTGCGTCTTGGCAATCTGTCTTTCAACAATGATCCAATATGCTGACTGAATGTGATTGTATTTTGGTGTTGTATTTAGAGAGACTTTTCCAGTGATAAGTCTCTCAATCCTTGTCCACAAATCTTGCTGCTAGTCCCTGAATACTGTTTCGCTTCAGCCTAGTGAATTTAAGGCTCCCAGGACCCTGAAGTTGAGTAGTTGTTTCTGTGACTGTTATGTCTACTCTGGTAGCTCCTACTGAATTTTTATATTTCTTGCTTTATAGTTTTGAGTTCTGTGTCTGCGTACAGCAGTTTGTAGCTAACATGCCAAGGAATATTAATTAATAATAACATGTTTCTAATGTTTTTGCTTAGGAACCTATAAAATATTTCTATGTTACTTGTGTTTGGCATTCCTAGATATTAAGCATCATCCACCTGAGGCACTTGCTCATTGTAGATGAAAACTGTTGGACATGTTTCTCGCCTGAGTTTATAAGTAACATGAATGGATTAATCCTTGTTGGCTTTAATGCGCCATTTATCAAGACATTCCTGAACTAAAGAAAGATGTCTTTGAAGGTTTTCAGACGCTGTCTGCGGTTTTTCATTTACAGATACAAGCGCTGTGTCGTCTGCATATGTAGCTGTTGTGGTAACATTATCAATTCAATCATTAAACATAAAAAATGCTGGAAGAGTTTCTTGCGCCCTTTCTTCTCTCTCAGAGCGCCAGTTGTTTCCGAAGCGCTAGTAGTATCTAGTATATTAGAAATTACATCAAAAAGAATTCTGAAGGAATAATTTTTGAAAAAAATAAATGCTTTTTATGCCTTTTAAGGATTGGTAAGTCTGCTGTGAAAATAAGATAAAGCACTGGTCCCAGAATGCTGCCTTGAGGTACACCTGACTTAATCTCATGCATTGGTGAAACTTCCCCGTTTAATTTAACTTCAAAGCATCTTTTTTCCAAGTATGACTTGACGATTTGGAAGAACCAATAAGGAAAATTCCGTTTGATTTATAAAGAAGGCCATCTTGCCAGACTATGTCAAATGTTTGACTATTAAGAATAGAATAACAAAACTAAACTTAATAGAAATATTAGAGTAGTATTGTTTGTTTTCCAAAGTTCTGTTGATCATTTCAACCAGAAAATGAAAACTTGCTCAATCGTGCCATGACCGGCTCTGAAGCAATACTGGTGCTTAGGCAACACCTTCTCAAGATGTTTTATCAGTCTGGACACTATGATTTTTTCTAGTAGTTTAACTGCTATTGGTAGCAGACTAATAGGCCAATAGGAGGAAAGTTCCTGTGCCGGTTATTCAGTCTTATAAAACTATGTACATTATAAGTGTCATTATTTAATCCTATAAAAGTAACATTTGTTTAGAGTGTGAGAGGAGGATCCTGTTTAACGGTGCCGTATGCGTAATTGAAAGAGAAGCTAGACAGACTGGCACTGTAACGCGTTACGATACGAAGCGGTTTACCCTCCCACAAGAAGCTATCACTTCAAAAATTGTTTACTTATATTATATTGATAATTTTTAAATTATTCGTAAGAGTAGGTTACTGTAGTTCCATAAAAGAGAAAAAATGAAACTAATCATTGTATCTATCTTTTAGTATATTAAAAGAAAAGTGTTTGTTTTGTTAAGGGGAAACTGTGGCTAGTTTTACAATAACTTTCAATTTAAAATATATATTTAAATTGTACAAATACAATTGTTAACAAAAAACATAAGGGTGAAAGTCCATCTCACGTTTGGTCGTCCACTGGTTAAATTGGGAGAACATTTCTATATCAAAAGCAGTCATAAAATTATGCCCTGTGCTTCCCCGGGGTATAAAAAGAATAGGGAAGTCCCAGGCCCAAAGGTGTCGTAAGAGGCGACTTAGAGCATTTACCAGTGGGATGCTCCATTGCACAGGATGTCGGTTAGATTATGGGTACCACAACGGCGGGTTTTTCTACCGTGAAGCAGAAATTCGGAAATATTCTTGTGTTTCGGTGTGCTGTAAGTGCGCCGTAGGTAGTGAAATAACTGGACAAACGTGACTTATAATAATAATAATAATAAATCATTTTATTTTCAGGCATTACCCATAGATATACAAACAATCTTAACTTAAATTAAATTACATAACACTGTTGAGTTTAATTTGATATTAATTAAATTACAGATACAATTACAGTTTAAAATTTAAGATATGTCATAATCACAATTAATAAGAAAATACTTAATAATATTAATAATTTAAATTCGGGAAAAAAAAAAGAAATCCATAATAATTGTTAGTAAAATGTCCTAAATTATATTAGTATAATTATAACTAAACAGGCACATGAAGCCGCATAAATGCCTTTATAATTGGCGCATCATAATGACTAGCAATGGTTTGCAGAATGATGTTAGGGCTACCCCGCAACCTCCTCAGCAATGACGCGGTTCTTTTGCGTTGGATGGCATGGAAACCGTCCACCCTCGCATCCGCGAACATTTCCGAAGCACTGCAAAAGCGGGGCAGCCCCAACATCAACCTGAAACCATTGTTGTACTGAACGCGAAAGGCGCTAAGCGTTCTTTGAGTATATCTGACCCACAGGCTGCTCGTATAGAAGGTTTGACAATATGCTTTGAAAAGCGTTATCTTTACCACACTGCTACATCGAGCAAACCTGCGAGCCAGCATATTACTCCTCACCGCCAGTGCCCTGCGTTCCCTCTCAATATCCATTTGGTCTTCGAGGTCTTCGGTGACGTAGTGTCCAAGGTAGTTAAAATGTTGAACTTTCTTAAGCTCAACACCATTCAGCTTCATTGGCGAAATATTACATATATTCTTACCAGGGACTCTGAAGACCAAATAGTTGCTTTTTTGGCAATTATATTTGAGCCCATGTTGCATCGCATACCTTTCACAGATAGCTAACAGCCTTCTTATAGAGCCTACACTTGGACCCAGCAGCACCATGTCATCCGCGTAGCTAATGTTGTTTATATAAACACCATCAACCGAGCAGCCGACACGCTCGCTGCTGAGCCCAATTATGAGCTCGTTGCCATACAGATTGAAGAGCATGGGTGAGCTCAACCCCCCCTGCCTCACCCCGCACTCCAGCCTGTACGCATCCGAGAGGCTGCCAGCCCATCTTACATTATTGGTCTGGTTAGCGTACCAGTACTGAAAGAGACGCTGTACCTGTGTATGCACGCCAGTCTTATCGAGTTTTTTCCATAAAAGATCATACGAAACAAGATCAAATGCTTTTGATAAATCAAGGAAGCAGGCATACACAGGCGTCCGCCTATCAGTATAGTATTGGACAGTGTGCTTGAGACTCAGAATGGCAGTTTCAGTAGAAAGTCCGGGTACAAAACCGAATTGCGCCGCATGAATTTGCACATGTTTTTGCAGTTCTGAGTCAAGCACACTATCCAACACCTTTGCTACAACAGTCGCCAGAGAAATGGGCCTATAGTTGCGCTTATCTGATAAGTCACCCGTTTTGTTTTTAACTATTGGTACAACAATAGTCCTTATGAGTGCAGCAGGTAGGTACGAATGATTAAGACAGAGATTAAAGAATGTGGCAAGTACATTGGGTAAATGGACTCCTGCGTTCTTCAAATGCTCTATACTGAGCCCATCATGACCTGGCGATTTTAACATCTATGTCTCAAGGTGACGAGCGCAATTGTAGTGCCGCTTAGAATTTTTGGGTTTTTCAAGTATCATGAGCAGCACTGCATAGTCATGGGCAGATCAGCTGAACTTCCTTATCGTCTCGTCCCTTATTCTCATAATAAAATATTTTCAGTGACAGCTTTAGGAGTCGACTTCACTGAAAAGGCGGTCCTTAACAGCGAATACGTGAAAGCGGCTGAAGTCATATTCAACGTGATTGTGGAGAGATTCCAAAAGTTCTGGCTTCACAGCAAACTGCTGTTTAAATGGTCCAGTTTGAGGAAGAAACAGGATGCCCTGTTGAAGATATTACATAACTTGTCAATCACTGTGAGTTTTATTTATGGAAATCACCAGGTTTCATTATTTACGGTAAAGTATTAATCGAATAGGGAAATCACTAACGGCCGTTCCCGATATACTATCTACAGATAGAGATAAATTACTTCCTCCTACTGTCAGTAATTAGCTGTCAATAATCTGAAGCTGTCCCAATATAAACTTAACTTCTATCGCTGGTAAGTTATACGTCCTCCCATTGACAGACAGCGTGTACGGATAAGGTGAGTTACCGTCGATAAGTTTATTGGGACAGAAAAGTCAACGATAGTTACGATTTTTTTTATCTCAAGTAAGAGATAGACTGAATATTGGGAACGGCCGTTAGTCGATCATATTCATGACGTACTATAAACTGACGTAACTTTAGCAACTTTTTTAAAAGTTCGTCAAAAATGTCCGAGAGGCGTTTTGTGTATACTTATTAAATTTTGACATTAACAGATACATAGATAACATTAAAACTTTCATTCTTAATTTATTCTTCATTATAATAATGAAAATCACTATTAAGAGCAAAAATGTGGCGATTTTTGTGAACGTTTATTAAATTTTCATAAATGTACTGACAATGAACAGTCATAATATTTATTTCTGTAATATTTTCTTTGAGGGACACTTTAGACACGTGACCTGATAGAAAATTCGTACGACACGTTAAAATAATGGATGAAAGTTGATTTTTCTCTGAAGAGTAAAATTTTTAATGTAGTAAATTGCCATTTTTTCGTACGACAGCACAATAAATGAATATTGTATTTAACCACATAAATGATAGTACTTTAATTATTCCCTAACCATTCCAAAATATTCAAAAAAGCATAACGGTAATGTTAACTAACCAAATTTGTTATATATAAGGTACGCCAGTAAATATTTCAAAAGTATTTCAAAAGCTAAGGATTTTGTAGATTAGACAGCATTTTGTGTTATCTCAGTATTTATATCGCAGAGCGCTATTGTAAAAGGGAATTGTTCAAATATAATTGTAAAAATCCAAAAAATTAAAGGTAATTGTAAAACACTGGTTACAGGTCCTTGAAAAACGAAAAACTGATTATCTGAAGAATATGGAAACGTGTAAAAACGACAAAACAGGTATTTTTAATAAATCCTATTTTATTATTAAAGGGTTGGTTTGTTTTGAGTAAAGAACAAACTCATATAGTTTGTTCTTGTAGTTTTTTATGTGAATAAACTTCGATTAACACATTAGGTACAAAGGGTAAAGGGTATAGAGAAATTGTATCACAAATAAATATATAAGTAGCGCTATTTTTATTAAAATGGAGGACATACAATTCCCTATACCTACCACCAGCCCCATTCTCGTAACAAAACGAGAATAGGATTGAAGCGACCTTATTTTTTTTTTAGTGGAGAAGGAGGATCAAGTGTACGAGTCATCTGATGTTAAGTGATCACCACCACCCACATTCTCTCGTGACACATGGAGCATTGTCCGCCTTTAAGGAAGGTGTACGCGCTTTTTTTGAAGGTATCCATGTCGTATCGTTCCGAAAACACCGCACAAGGAAGCTCATTCCATAGCTTTGTAGTATGTGGAAGAAAGCTCCTTGAAAACCACACTGTGGAATAATATTCAGATGGTGCAAAGGTGAATAAAATTCGGCAGCAAGAATCAGGTGAAACAACTCTTTGGAACACTCCCCGTGATAAATGCGGTAGAAGACACACAATGAAGCGACGTCTCTATGCAACGCCAAGTGATCCAGCCGTTCACAGAGCACTGGAACGATTTGTGTTACGAGAACACGAAATTTAAGTTTTTGACATTAGGTCGCTTCGATCGTATTCTAGTTTTCTTACAAAAACGCTACAGTTGTAATAGAGTTGAAGTTTTAGTAAAGTATGCGCAGTAAATCGAGAGCAGCACACCACTGAATACAATAATACAAAGGAATGGGTTTTTTGAAAAACAAAGAAGAACCGAAGAGATATATAATGAATTAGAAAATAAATAACAAAATTTTAATGAATTTTTCAAAAATGACAGTTTTTTATAATATTGGCACACTTACACAAAGTGACATACAAATCGCGGGTGTAAGATGTAGTAGCTTGCCACGCACACTAAAGTAATAAACCTGGCCTGTTTTCATCGGTTGTCTAACAGAAAGAAGCTCTATCTAGATGTAAATTATCTAAGCTCCTTCATTTTATTTCAGGAAAAAAGTTCAAACCTTTCATGGATTTATTGCTGGAGCTGTCAATAGACAAAGGGGCGTTCACCGACCGTGAGATAAGAGAACATGTTGATACGATGATCGTCGGTGGACACGACACCTCGGCGAATGTTCTTATGATAACCCTGGTGCTAATTGGCTCATTCCCTGAAGTACAGGAGAAAATATTCGAAGAGTAAGACCCGAATATGTTCATACTTTACAGGGAGTTTAGACCATCAATTATTGGTACAAACACAAAGCTAGATTGTAATTAATAATAGTAACATGAGTGTCATCCCTATGTATATGACAAGTTAAACTGCAACGAGTTTAAGATACGAAGTATTACCACTACATATTATAAAACACAGTCCTCCACCGCGTCTGTCTGTTCGTGATAAACTCTAAAACTACTGCACCGATTTTCATGCTGTTTCTACCAATGGATAGTGTAGTTCTTCAGGAAGGTTTAAGTACATAATTTGTTAAGGTTTTTTTTATGTATTAACGATATTTGTTGGTGTTGGAAAAATTTAAGCCGCCTGTTCAACGAAAATGCCGTCTAAACCCATTGAGATGTAACCAAAAAATGTATTGTGGAATTGTGTATCATATATTGGTCTACCGAAAAGTCCGCGATGGCATATGTCTATTTTTTTAGGAAAACATATTATATCTATTTTAATACTATAAGCTTTAATGTATTATTTTTTCATTGGAAGCAAAATTTAAAGAAATTAACATCTTGACTTACTTCTCAATATATTCACATAAGTGAATTTGCTAGATAATGTCATAACCATAATGTTAATACCAAGAACAGACATAAACTTATAATGCCTACTACGCGGCTAAGTCGAGTTAGGAAGTCTTTTGTCACTTGATCCCAGAAAATGTTTTTTTCATCTGTCTGTTTCAAACGAATTGTTATCAATCATTTGTGTGGTCAAGGTTACTATTACATAAATAACTTTCTTAATGATACCACAGATTGCGAATGGAGCAACCGCCCTCAGGCTATTAAATAATAAGTTTAATTGTACAATATTACTTTGTAAACATATTTTTGATGAAAAAAAGTTAGAGGTTTTTGGGCCTGTTCTTCTCAGGTCTGAGGCATTCGTTTTGGAATGGGTGGTAGTTTTTGACTTTCAATAAGTCCTATTTTGAATAAAAATATTTGAATTTGTGCTCAGCGAGTCCTTTATCAGAAATATTTTGAATTTCATATTGCCATTACAGCATGTCACGTGTTTTCTGTAGTTTTATTGAAATGTCTGTTACAAAATATCTCAATTTGCAATAGCGAGCGGCAAATAACTCAAATGCTTATATTTATAAATATTACGTTTGTGCAGATTACGTCAAGTGTTTGGCAAGGACGACCGTGACGTCACGAAGCAAGATCTCTCTCAGCTCGTGTACACTGAAGCCGTTCTGAAGGAGAGTATGAGAATATATCCTATAGTACCAGTCACGGCAAGAATGCTTGACAAAGATGTCAAACTAAGTGAGAATTTTTTGTTCGCCATCTTTATTGAATAACTATATAAAAAAAGGGTCTTCTGAGTGATAAGTGATGATACAGAAGTTTTATGCTGTTTTTTTGGAGGTTCCCAAGCCATATCGTTATAGAAACATTTTTTTTTTAATGATAATAAGGGACGAGACGAGCAGGTCGTTCAGCTGATGGTAATTGATACGCCATGCCCATTACAATGCAGTGCCGCTCAGGATTCTCAAAAAACCCAAAAATTCTGAGCGGCACTACAATTGCGCTCGTCACCTTGAGACATAAGATGTTAAGCCTCATTTGCCCAGTAATTTCACTAGCTACTAGAAGGGCGCCCCTTCAGACCGAAACACAGTAATGCTTACACATTACTGCTTCACGGCAGAAATAGGCGCCGTTGGTGTACCCATAATCTAGCCGGCTTCCTGTGCAAAGGAGCCTCCCACTGGCACATCCTGGATGAATCATCATTCAATAATTAGATTAGTTTGTTCGGGACTAGTTGCCTTTCACAGCCACTTTTTGGAATCAGGTGCCAGCTACAGTGTGCTCCATCCCATACGAATAAAGGACCTTCACCAACTCTCTCCTTAAACACTGGCAAGACCTGAGTATTTCAGCTTTCAAGTTAGCTATCAGCGCGTTTGCCCCCCCCCCACCCCTAAATAAACTAAATGAATAAAAGCAATTATATTAAGAATCGCACTTTGGATGAAGTGGGAGAAGACACACAATGAAGCGACGTCTCTACGCAACGCCAAGTGATCCAGCCGTTCACAGAGCACTGGGCGTTGCGCGCAGTCAAATGTATTGAGCTGATACTGGGGTGCACCATACCAGAGACAGCGATACTCCATATGTAGTCAGATCTGAACTTTGTAGAGTGCTAGAATCTGAGCTTGAAGTATTGCCGTGTTCAATTTTTGAAGCCCATCTTCTGCGTAGCCAATTTGGCTTTGCCCTCCAGACGACCGCAGAATTGGCAATCGATCGAGATTTTGAGACCCAGTATTCCGACAAATGGGGTTTTTTAGTATTACAAACCTATACTGGAACGCACCAGAACAGAGAGAGGCCAATTTGTTCTCTGTATGTCGTTATTTCATCACCTTGTCACCAACAGTTTCAAATGCAAATATTTTCTCGAATGATTTCAAGTATTTCAAAAACAATAATAACAACTTTGATTTATATTAGCGTAAAATTTGGTTTTCATCTAAATTATTGTAGATTTTTAGACTGATTTTGGGAGCAAAGTAGAAAAAGAAAAACGTCTCTCTTTATATAGTTTCTATTATCCTCTTCTGTTCCAGAAAACTGCACTTTAACAAGAGGTCGTACTTGCTTCACGTTCGTGTACGGGGTTCACAGACACCCCGTGTGGGGTTCTGATGCCGAAGAGTTTAAGCCCGAACGATGGTTGGATCCAACAACACTGCCAGAAAGTCCGCATGCTTTTGCTGCATTCAATATGGGCAGGAGAATCTGTATCGGTAAGTTTTTTCGAGTCCAAAATAAAATATTTCTTGACATATTATCACACCCCTACTTCCCTGCTAATAGTATATTAATTATAAATGTGAATGTAAGTTTGTTTGTTACGCTGTTACGCCGGAGCTGCTGAACCGATTTTGATGAAATTTGGTACAGCGATAGGCTAGAGCTTAGGAAAAGACATAGGCGTTATATCACCGAAAAGTCCATGATAATTTGAGAAAAATTACGTCAATGAGTTACAACTATTCCAATGGTTAACCAAATGATGATGAAGTTGCGGGCATCAGCTAGTATTCGATAACTAGATAAAGCGGATAGAAGAATTGGGGAAGATTGAGTTAAGGAACGACAAAGCAAAGTCAATACTGCCCTCACAATACATATATATCAATAGTACTTGGACGACCGAGTCTTGTTCGGATTTTTAACAAGGTACAAAACTAGAACAAAAAACTAATAGAACATCTGGATTCGAACCGGGTTCTTCTGCTTTCCAGATCACCCAATGTCCCACCTGAGCTATTACAGTCTTGTATATAGTGGCGAAATTAACCTTTGTATTCTAATGATAATATACAATAAGTTTTCAGTTACTCATTAAAACACGGATAAAACATTTTTTTTAAATTGAATCCTAGCTAGATCGATTTCTCGCACCCAAAACTACCTGTATACAAAATTTCATTAAAATCGATGGAGCCATTTCCGAGAATCAGATTATATATAGATAAAATATATGTATATATATTACATGAATTACTCGTTTAAAGATATAAGATAATGTATGTTAAAAAAATTAACAGAATTCAAGAAAAGGTGTGATTTTAATTCATTCAATTCATGAAGAAATAATAAACTGTACGTGCCATTTAATAATATAGCTAGAGTTAAGGGCTCCTTCATAGGACTTGGTATTCAATGTTACAATAAAACAACAGTACAATTAAACACACTGTTCGTGTTTTGGTCTGAATAATCTCACAAAGTCCGTCAGACACAGTATAATTACGATAAAATCACTAAAATTAAAACACGGTCCAATTTTACAGGAGACTAAATGGACACTAAATTGTTTAAAAACGGTTCCACAGTCCATCTATTCCATCTCTTTCTCACACCTAGGTTTTTATGTATAAGGGCATAAAAGGCATTTATTTTCTCAAAATTGATTCCTTTAGAATTCTTTTTGATGTGATTAACCGACTTCAAAAAAGGAGGAGGTTCTCAATTCGTCGGTATTTTTTTTTAATATACTAGACACTACTACCGCTTCGGAAACAAATGGCGCTCTGAGAGAGTAGAAGTGGCGCATGAAACTCTCCCTACATTATTTTTTTGAGCTATTTTTTATCAAATTTACAATTTTGTATTGTAAATGCTATAAAATAATCATAATCTAGTAAGAATAGTTATCTCACTTACACACACTTCGTCTTTTACGTTTAATATATAAAGTTTATGGTTAATATTGAGCGGCACTGCAATGTAATGGAGAGTCCTATTCTCATAAAAAAATAATACTTTTTTTTTTAAATCACAGGTAAATCATACGCTTACATGTCAATGAAAACGACGCTAGCGCATCTAATGCGGCGCTACAAGATACAAGCAGACCACACGAAGCTCAAGTTCAAGATAGACGTGATGCTGAAGCCATCCGATGGACACAGCATCTCCATCCAAAGGAGAGAGGAAGATGAGTTATAGTTAGTTGGATACAAGTTGTAGTTGCTTCTACAAAAATGTATTAAACGTGGAGCTAGTAATTTCTATTTATATTGTGTAAGGTGTAAAATATTTATGTAACATTAAATACTTACTATAAATATTTTTTTTTGTGACATAATTTCTTTAATCTTCCCCGGGGTATGAAAAGAATAGAGAAGTGGAAGGCCCAAAGGTGTCGTAAGAGGCGACAAAGGGCATTTACCAGTGGGCTCCCTTGCACAGGATGCCGGCTATATTCTTTTGTACCACAACAGCGCCTATTTCTATCGTGAATGCCCTGTGCTGCCCCGGGGCGTAAAAAGAATAGGGTAGTCCCAGGTCCAAGGGTGTCGTAAGAGGCGACTACGGGCTTTTTGAAAGTGGGAGAGTCACGCTGCTGTCTCATGACGTCAGCACAATCGGGCCAGACTCGTCCGGGTTACTTACCACACTCGCACAGAATACCGGCGTGAAGTAGCGGCCTAGTGCCGCTATGTTTCGCATAGGTTAGTGTCGAGGACCGGAGGCCATTCCCCCCCGTCCTTCCCCCTCCCCCCCCAACAAAATATGAGAGCGGTATTTAAAGAGAAATTACCCCAGGAGGGTACCGGCTCTTGTAGAGCCAGAGAATCCCTCCCCGAGCATTCGCGCTCGGGCTGCCCTTCGTATTCTGGGGAGGGCACAGTACCGTGTATGTCACAGGACAAACAGGGCAGCAACACCACGGCACCCCGCTCCACGCTTAATGTGGACTTTTGTAACATCCGGGGAATTCACTCAAACTTAAACGCCGTCCACCACCACCTTGAGACGTCGCAGCCGGCCTTGTGTTTCCTTACGGAGACGCAGATATCTCGACCTAGCGATACGTCATATTTAACGTACCCCGGGTACAAAATTGAGCATAATTTCATGCCTCATGCCGGGGTATGTGTGTACGTTAGGGAGGATATCTGCTGTCGCCGTCTCGGCAATTTTGAGGGTAGGGGCCTGTCTACTCTCTGGCTCCGCGTAGATTTAGAGGACCGCGTCCGCATCTATGCGTGTGTCTACAGGTCCCATAGTGGTAACGCAGAAACGGATCACCTCATGGGCTGCGTTCAAGCGGCATTTGATGACGTGCTTGCTCAGATCCCCTCCGCTGAAATCGTAGTCTTGGGTGATTTCAACGGGCACAATGCCGAATGGCTTGGATCACGTACCACAGACTACGCAGGGCGATCTGTGCATAATTTTGCATTGGCGTATGGTCTGTCCCAATTGGTTGAGTCGCCGACGCGGCTCCCGGATGTGGATAGCCACATGCCGTCCTTATTAGATCTTCTGCTGATTACACATCCCGATGGTTACCAGGTCTCTGTCGACGCCCCTCTCGGAACGTCCGACCATTGCCTGGTCAGGAGTGTAGTGCCTATCCGACGCCAACGTCGTAGACCACCAGCGACCCGCCGCGTTTGGCACTACAAGTCAGCAGATTGGGATAGGATGCGTTCCTTTTTTGCATCCTACCCTTGGGGCAGGGTTTGTTTCCCTTCGGATGATCCTAGTGCCTGCGCCGTTGCAGTAGCCGATGTGATACTGCAGGGCATGGATATTTTTATACCAAGCTCTGTAGTACCGATCGGTGGCAGATCACAGCCCTGGTTCGATGCGTCAGTTAAAGCAGCATCTGACTGCAAAAAACAGGCGTATCGAACTTGGGTTGCGGCGCTGGGCTCAAAGGATCCGAACTGCAAAGTTCTGAAGAGGAAATATAACCGTGCCTCCAGATTTTTTAAGCGGCAAATCGCCCATGCGAAATCGAAGCACGTCGTCAAAATTGGCGAGCAGCTTTCCAGTTACCCGACCGGAACACGCAAGTTCTGGTCGTTGTCGAAAGCTGCTCTTGGTAACTTCAACCAGCCGTCCATGCCGCCGTTGCACATGAGGAATGACACCCTGGCCCTTACGGCAAAAGAGAAAGCCGATCTCCTGTGCACTCTTTTTGCCTCCAACTCGACTCTTGACGACAACGGAAAAACACCGCCGACCATCCCGCGGTGTCAGAGCTCCATGCCTGAAGTACAGTTCCGACAGAAAACTGTTAGGCGAGCTCTGTTTTCGTTGGACGTCAGGAAGTCGAGCGGGCCGGATGGCATTTCTCCAATCGTGCTTAGAACGTGTGCCCCTGAGTTGACGCCGGTGCTAACGCGTTTATTCCGGCACTCTTATTCAAAAGGCGTAGTCCCTGATTCATGGAAGTCAGCCCTTGTCCATCCGATTCCAAAAAAAGGAGACAGTTCGGATCCGGCAAACTACAGGCCTATTGCGAATACCTCCCTACTCTCCAAAATCATGGAGAGCATAATTAACCACCAGCTCTTGGTATACCTTGAGGGTCACCAGTTGATCAACGACCGGCAGTACGGCTTTCGCAATGGTCGGTCGACTGGCGATCTTCTGGTATACCTAACACATAGATGGGCGGCGGCTATTGAAAGCAAGGGGGAAGGCCTGGCAGTTGGTCTGGATATTGCGAAGGCCTTTGATCATGTACGGCACAAGGCGCTCCTCGCAAAACTTCCATCATTTGGGCTTCCCGAGAGCTTATGCAAGTGGACCTCCAGCTTCCTCACTGGGCGCAGCATACAGGTCGTTATCGACGGTTATTGCTCGAATCCCAAGCCCGTGGACGCTGGAGTTCCCCAAGGCTGTGTGCTATCTCCCACGCTGTTTCTTCTGCATATCAATGATATGTTGGACACCGCCAACATGCATTGCTATGCAGACGACAGCACTGGTGATGCCGTATACACGGGCCATGCAGGTCTCTCTCGGGAAAACGTCGACCAGTGCCGGGAGAAACTTGTGTCTTCTATCGAGTCCTCTCTCGAGAAGGTCGCGGAATGGGGTAAGTTGAACCTTGTCCAATTTAACCCCCAGAAGACTCAAGTTTGCGCGTTTACCACTAAAAAAACCCCATTTGCCGTATCACCGCTCTTCGAGAACACTTCCCTTAAAGCCTCGCCTAGTATCGGAATACTGGGTCTCGAAATCTCGAGCAATTGCCGATTCCGTGGCCATCTGGAGGGCAAAGCCAAACTGGCTTCAAAGAAACTGGGCGTCATAAATAGAGCACGGCAATACTTCTAGCCGGCCCACATTCTAGCGCTCTAGAAAGCGCAGGTCCGGCCTCATATGGAGTATTGCTGTCATCTCTGGTCTGGCGCACCCCAGTATCAGCTCGATCCATTTGACCGCGTGCAACGCAGAGCAGCTCGAATTGTCGGGAACCCAGTACTCTGTGAACGGCTGGATCATTTGGCGTTGCGTAGAGACGTCGCTTCATTGTGTGTTTTCTACCGCATCTATCACGGGGAGTGTTCCGAAGAGCTGTTCAACCTGATTCCTGCCGCCGAATTCCACCTACGCACGACACGCCATAAGTTAGGATTTCATCCCCACCATCTGGATGTGTGGCGGTCCTCCACAGTGCGGTTTTCAAGGAGCTTTCTTCCTCGTACCACGAAGCTGTGGAATGAGCTTCCGTGTGCGGTGTTTCCGGGACGATACGACATGGGTACCTTCAAGAAAAGCGCGTACACCTTCCTTAAAGGCCGGCAACGCTCTTGTGATTCCTCTGGTGTTGCAGGAGAGTGTGGGCGGCGGTGATCACTTAACACCAGGTAACCCGTACGCTCGTTTGTCCTCCAATTCCATATAAAAAAAAAAAAAAAGAAGCAGTAATTTGTAAACATTGTTGTGTTTCGGTCTGAAGGACGCCGTAGCTAGTGAAATAACTGGGCAAATGAGACTTAACATCTTATGTCTCAAGGTGGCGAGCGCAATTGTAGTGCCTCTCAGAATTTTTGGGGACTTTCAAGAATCATGAGCGGCACTCCCTTGAAATGGGGAAGGCGTATCATTTACCATCAACATCAAGTTCATCTGAACGTCCATCTCATCACGTCCCTTATCTTCATAAAAAAAACGAAATAGTTACAGTGGAATTTAATTTTTATATTGGATGTTAAAGAGGACCTTAAAATATTATTATTTAGGTTAAAAATAATACTATGAATAATAATACTAACTTATTCATCGTTTATAAAAGAAAGAGGCAAGCAGTAGGTATAGAATATTTAGTTGTGCATGATGAATGGTTTTTCAAGACAGAAATTTTAAGTTTATAAAAAGATATTCCAAGACGTGCCGAGAGGTGACTCAGTTTAATAAAACTTACCGACAACATACGCGTTCTAATTGTTTGTTGAATGACCTACGTATATTTTAATTAAAAATATCAGCATTTTGTACAATAAAGGTTAGTTGTTTTTGACGCTGTTAAAGTTTAATTTGCATACAACTTATATGTCACCTGTGAAGTATACGTTTCCATATAGCCCATATATCTATGGGTTTGGTATATACAGTATACTAGCTGATTCTAGTGACGGCACCGAGTGGATGTTGTAAAGCAGTAAAAATTTAATATACACCTATCTATATATTTAGGACAATTCCCACAATACCTTTATAAATTATGGCTTATGTGTTATTTTGATCTATAAGCTATACTAGGATGCCGCAGTCGCTCGTCGTACCGCTTCGCTGCGGAGTATATTTGAGCGAAGCGAGGTTAACTATGTCTGTGTACAGAAACAAAAATAAATCAAACAAGATTTGATCAATTTGCTCAATTTTAAAATAAATATTAATAGTGCGTGCTAATTTAGCATAATTGCTCAACTTGCCCAGCTTCGCTTCGATTCACTCAATTATTGTAAAGTTTCATTAAAATATTTGCGAGAAAGAGTAACAAAAATCTATACAAACTTTCGGCCTTATAATATTATTAAGGATAAATAAAATGACTTTAAAAATTTTTTAATTTAGAATACTTCTATACAGATTGCAATATTTCAAAAATATTAAAACCATTGTTATAAACTTAGGCCCGGTATCTACCAAAGCGAAGATGAGAGGAGATATATTTTGATAAGCAATCAGATTTCGTTATTTCCACATCTCCTCTCCGCTTAGCTTCGGTGGAAATGTATCAAGCGGAAAGGAGAGGAGATGTCTCATATTTCCACGCTGCCTTCTCCCCGCGCCTCGCACACACGAAAGCGTTGTTATAATCACAGCTCACATCTCCTCTACGCTTTGGTGGAAATAACCTGACAGCTTCGCAGCTTATCTCCTCTCCTTTTCGCTTTCGTGAATACTGGCCCTTAGTAACAGGATCAAATTAGTAATAACATAACAAATATATCAGTTTATTTATTTAAAATAAAATATGATAATCATTAATTAGGTATACAACTTTCGACAAATGTGGTCACTGAAACAACATTTTTTTTTCATTTAATCAACGCATTACCAATTCTTCTTCTTAAATCAACTTCAACAAGATTATATGTTAAAAATTACTAAGAAGTCTTCCAACTGGAGTCTCCATTCTTTTCTGCAGTTGCCTTAATCAATTCCGGTGAGGCCTGTTTCATGTCATATGCTTGACCAATATAAGCTGCCGCGTCCAGAAATAGTGTGCTCACATTGAAGAAATACGGGAGTTCAGAAGCCTTGTAATCCCAGGGGAACGTGTGGTGGTAATTGTGCCAACCTTCTCCCATTGCAACTAGGGAAACAGCGAAATTCTCTGCTGGCATTATTTTTCTGGAATATTTACGTTTTATTAATTATTTGTGCAAGTCTCAAACATTTTTAGTGCTGAAGTCACGAACTTTTTGGAAGAAATATAGTTCTGTTATCGTACGCACTAGCCAGCGGTACTTGTTTGTAGGAAGAGGGAGACAAATGAGCGTCTCTTGCAACACCATAGGAATAACAGGAGTTTTACCGGCCTTTTAGAATACTGTACGCGCTATTCTTGAAGGTACCCATATCGTATCGCCCTGGAGACACCGTACAAGGAAACTCATTCCACAGCTTGTATAAGTCAAAAGTTCCCTTAAAATCACACTGTGGACTGTACATCCAGATGGTGGGGATCATATCCTAACTTGTGGCGTGTCGTGCGAAGGTGAAATTCGGCGGCAGGTATCAGGTTAAACAGCTCTTCTGAACACTCCCCGTGCAATACTCTTCCTTTGACGGTTTTATTTTATTTTTATTATGATTGCTTGTCTTCTTTATCCTGGGCTGCTTAAAAACATCAAAATTTATGACGCGCAGTTTGGTTTCCGTCCCAGACTCTCGACAGATGCCGCTATATTTAGTTTAAAGGGAACTTTTAGTTACTACACGTCCAGAAATACTACTGTCTATGCGTGCTTCTTAGACCTAAGCCGCGCATTTGACTTGATCAACTACAATATCCTTTAGAGCTGCTGAGATTCTGGTACGGAAACCAAACGAACTGTGTAAAATGGGGCGACGCAACTTCTAGCAATTATAGGCTAGAGTGTGGAGTTCGTGAGGGGGGGGGTGACCTCTCCGGATCTGTTTAATCTCTCTGTCAATGGGCTGATTGAGGAGCTGAGGAGCACCAAGATAGGCTGCCATATAGGGAACGTTTGCGTGAATAACCTAAGCTATGCGGATTACATGCTGCTCCTCAGCCCCTCGATCAAGGGATTGAGGAAGCTGCTTTCGGTCTGTGAGCATTATGGAAATGCGCCCGGACTGAAATAAAACGTTTTTAAAACTCAAATGATGGTGTTTAAGGCAAGACAGCCTCCGAGGAGAGTGCCGAGTGTGTTTTTGTACGGCACGGTGGTTGGTGCAGTTAAGCAGTTCAGGTACCTAGGACATTTGTTGACGGAACGGTTGTATGACGATGATGACATTGAGCGCGAGCGGAGGGCCCTTGCAGTCAGAGGCAACATGCTCGCTCGACGATTTGCAAAATGCAGCAAGGATGTAAAAACCACATTATTCAAGGCATACTGTTTAGGCATGTACACCTGCCAGCTGTGGGTAACGAGAAAGCTATGAGCAGAATAAGAGTCCAGTACAATGATGCGTTCCGGGCTCTTATGCGGCTCCCGCGGTGCTGCAGCGCGTCGGGCATGTTCGCAGACGCTGAGGTCCCCGACTTTTTCGCCATAATTCGGTCTCGCGTTGCCTCTTTCTGGCGGAGACTACAACGTTCCGACAGCAAAATACTCGTGGCTGTCTCTGATGACATCAGGAATTCAGTTTTTAAGCGCTGGATCTCTGTTCACATGGACAAGAACAAAAAATTACTGCACAAATTTGTGCAATATTTATATAGTTTTAGTTAGTAAAATTTTACTTTTAACTTGGCACCCCCTTACAGCGTCCAAAATTTTTTGTAACTATGGGTTTTATTATGCTTGAAATAAATACCTTTTATTTATTTATTTTATTTCCGATTTTAGTAATAAGCTATACCGACTACTGATGTACTGAAAACGTCAACTAATGATGTGGTGAGTGGCTAAGCGTTAGGCTCGATACACTGGCAATTTTAACGACGTTACAGTAGGTACAAAAAAAAGGGCACGCTTGGTTTTCATACAGACGGAGGGATTTGCGTTATCTACTTGTCTACGTCTGTGGGTAGAAGGCACACAATGTAGCTACTTCTCTATGCAACACCAAGTGATCCAGCCGTTCACAGAGCACTGGGTCCACGACAATTCGAGCTGCTCTGCGTTGCACATAGTATATTTGTATAGCGATAGAAAGTGGGCCGGCTTGAAGTATTGCCATACTCTATTTATGACAACTAGCTTCTCTCCACTCCGTAAGCTATTGTGGTTTATGTGAAGTCCCGTACGCTCTAAATTGCGATTTACAAAAATAATAATATTAATAATTCCTAGATCATTTATACGCCCAGACATTCTATGACAGCCGTGAAAACATCGAATAAATTGAGGTTCAAAGTTAACCTCTATTTTGAGTAATGCACTCACACTGACACAAATCGCGTGTGTAAGACGTAGCTTGTCACGAAAACTGTAATAAGCCTGGCCTGTTTTCATAGGTTGTCTTGCAGCAAGATACTTTATCATTTTTTTAAATATTATTGCATACTTTTTTTTACATACGTATTGCCAACATACACTTTACAGCAAGGGTAAAACTATGATTTTCTACAAAGTCCACGTGGTATTGAAGTAATTAAATCTTAACATGGGCTTTTCTACACAAATTAATTTTGACAACAAAATTTCAGATTCGAACCCGTGACCTCTCGGGTTCCGTGCGAGTGCTCTTTCCACTGAGCCAACCGTTCGAGTGACATAATAACCCACTTATCACTTTAAAATATAACAAATGTTTAGATTTGGAAGAACGATATCTCACGTCAATTTATTAATATTCAAATATTGGGGTTGAGCAGGTTATCAACTGTAAAGTAGATCCTGTAAATGAAGCCACAACCTGAGAGTTGAACTGGACAAGATTTATCAACGATACGTCACTCGAACGGTTTGCTCAGTGGTAGACCGCTCGCATGGAACCCAAGAGGTCATAACATATTTGATAGAACATTGTTCATAAAATTTTGTTTTCAAATTTTATTTGTGTAATAAATTTAATCCCTGAAGTGAGGGTTATCTACTATATACTTTGAAACATAACAAATTGTTTAAATCATAATCTAGTCCCAAGCTGTCCGATCACTTAGATATTCAGCTGTGGAGAAACTGTGGGAATAATGTAGATTATAATAATTGTATTTCTAGTATATCATGATTACTTCAGATGATATCGAAGATTAAATAAACCACGCCATATATTTAAATTTTCGGCTATTACTAAGCCATAATAATAAGCCATTTTACATATTCGTATTAGTTAAGAGCGCCGCGAAGGTGCGCCGCCGTAGCTGCGGATTTGTATCGACGCGCCGCTGCGGATCAAGACATGCGGCGTGCTGCCGAGGCCGTGAAGTATGTAATGTTATGAAATGAAATGAAATTATTTATTTTGATTTAGAATAGGGTAAGTCCAGATCTTAAATTAAAAGCAAGCAAAAACTTAATACTTATTTAAATATTACTTAATACTTTAAAAATTATTTTCAATCAGCCATTTCAAGTCTTGGTTGTAGTACAATATAGATAGTAGACTTACCTATCATAAGGTTTAAATCCGTAGAGGTGAGCAAAACTGTTAACTGACCAAGTGAAGTTTAATGTTAAGAGATATCGCACAAGAACTGCTAATATCGAGATGGTCCAAGTTTCACCAAACAACAACACTGGCAAGACTGCTGGTAGCAAGAAACAGAACAGCAGCTTCAGTAGGTTGAAGTTTCTGGAAAGAAAAGACTTACAATAAACTAGCGCCTTGACAAACAAAACATATCTAATGGGGATAAATCAAAATAAGAAAGGAAAGCGAATCTATTGTGACTGTTACAGATATTGATTAACAAGAAATTTAAATTCAAATTAAAATATTTTTATTTAAAATAGGATATAAAAAATTTAAAGTCACAAACTACCATCTATTCGAAAAAGTATCTGAGAAGAACGGGCGCAAGTAACTTAGCGCGCTCCTTTTTGAAGTGAAACTTCTTTAGAATCGTTGTGATTGAAACTCGATGAAACGAAAAAGCGAAACGATTGAGACTCATACTTTAGTATTTCCAGTGAGTATTTTTATCAAGAACTTTCCAGAAGTTTGACTTCTACCCTGTGTGCCTTTATTTCATAAAAATATTGTTACAATGTATCTACGTAATGTATATGTAATATCGTACGATAAAATTTATTATTTAATAGCCTGAGAGTGGTCGCTCCATTCCCAATCTGTGGTAAAATTAAGAAAGTCATTTATGTTTTTTAAGAATTCTTTTAAAAATGTAATACATTTGTTTTGAATATTTTCTGGGATCTTATCGTAAAAGCATATACGTCCCCCCACAAAAGACTTACTAAATCGACTTAGCCGAGTAGTAGGCATTATAAGTTTGTGTTTGTTCAATAAACAGTTAGATACGCTTGGCACTAGCAATATAGCTGTAGTATATAGTAAGAAGAAAAAAACAACAAAATGAAACACTATACATTTTGATTACATCTGCCTCTGGTAAGGAAACTTCATTTAATTATTATTTTAAGTTATTGACTAAAATAAGAATTTATACAATTTTTGAAACTATGTATTTAAGAACCAGTTGTAAGTGGGAAAATTTCTTGGTTATGTAACTTCGAAATTGAAAAAGAAGACGAAATAGTAAGTTATACTATTAAATAAGAAAGCCAAATCCTTACCTATCGAATATATTTAACAAAGGATCACCAGATATGTCACTCATATCAATCTTCGAACCCTCGCTCAGTACGTCTGGATGCTTCTTCATCATGAGCCATCCGACGTGGGAGAAGAAGAAGCCACGGGAAACATCATGAGGATCAGCTGATGTCTCGGATTTCTTATGGTGGAGACGATGATCACGGACCCAGTGATACAGTTTGTTCTGGAAATTTAGTTTTACTCAGATGTGAAGTAAATGTATCCTTTATTTTGTACCCGGGGACCGTTATATATGATGTATCGCTAGGTCGAGATATCTGTCGAAAGAGCGCTATGATGTTTCCCTCTACTTTCACTAGATGGCGCTCTGTCGATGCCGTACAAATCGTAGTTAACTTTCACACACTTGGCACTCTGTTTTACCTATTCATTTACCACAATAAAGCCAATGGTAATTAATACACCCTGCCCATAACAATGCAGTACCGCTCAGGATTCTTGAAAAACCCCAAAAATTCTCAAGGGCACTACAACTGCACTCGTCACATTGACACATTGGATGTTAGGTCTCATTTGCGCAGTAATTTCACTAGCTACGGCACCTTTTAGACCGAAAGACAGTAATGTTTACACATTACTGTTTCACGGCAGAAAGAGGCGCCATTGAGGTGACCCATAATCTAGCCGGCATCCAGTGCAAAGTATCCTCCCACTTGTAAATTTTTAATCCTAGATAGAAAGAAATTGTGTGTGTGTTTGTGCGTGAGTATCTACCAACTTTAAAGCAACAGAGAAACTCCCTAACATCTATTTTTTAAGGTATAACATATGGAATTAAACCAAACAAACAGACATTCTTTCCTATTTCTTTCATTTCTTTTTCTTTGTAGATCACAAGCGACTTTGCAGTTGTTCAACTAAAATCGACGTTTTTACATTGTATGTATAACCTGCGGTTAGTTGGAATTAGTAATCCCACAGAAACTAGGTAGCTGACCGGATGTGAGGTCAACAGAAAATACGGCAATGAAGCTGTGGAATGTTGAAGATCTACGTGTTGGATTCACGTTTGCTCAGTCACTAGTTGTGTCAGACTATAGGGTAAAATGAACTTGCGAAAAGCTCTCCCCGCATGATCCCTTCTTTCTTTGGCTGAGATTTATACAGCGTACATAGACTTTACTACTCATTACGTAAAACTTACACTAAGCTAAGTTTTACGAAAAACATAGCTGAGTGATATTCGCTGTCTGATAGTGGAAGGGCAAAAGTGTGCTTAAGGTGCGGTCATACCTCAATATCCACAAAATTTGGTTTCTTAGAGAGTCGATTACAATATAACGCAATGAAAATATTCCGACACATAAACACAGTACAAATAAGGTCTTAAAGAATATTTTGAACCGAATAGAATATTATTATATAATTTGAAATATCCAATAAAAAATTTGGAAGTTGCTTCCCAAAACTTAATTTTGGAGTTAATAATCTCCGAATTTTTAGCAATAAAAACATTCTTTCGTTAAAGAATTTACTAGAATTAGTATATTTCTAAAACTTAAACCAAAAAATTTTTCAATTTAATATGTAAATATTGAATAAACAAAAGAAAATCAGTAAAATAAATGCCCATTTGCAGAATGCCCACATGATGAATACAAATATTGTAGGGTTGGTTGTAGAGTTTACAATCCTAGTCAGTCCGTGCCTTAAAGACAATTTAAGCACAATTCTCTCCTTAGTCGTGTGTTAACTGTCACTATCCGAATCGGGTTCTAAATAAAAAATACGTCGTAAGCTGAACTGAATAAATGTTTTACATTGCTGGTTATTGACCAAGAATATTTAAACAACTGGAGTAAATGCGGCAATAATAATAATAATAATAATCATTTATTCAACTAATAATATGTAGTACCCTCACTAACTCACCAAAGAGAGATACGTGTGTGTGCGTGTATGTGTATGTGTGTAAGTCTGTGTGTGTGTGTGATTGCGTGTGTGTGTGATAGTGTGTGTGTGTGTTTTTATATTTTTATTAAGTCTATGTTAGTATGTGCACAAGATTAAATAAATGTTAGTAATTGATGCTTAAGTTTTAGTTTTAAGAACGTTTTCTGTATCGTCGTATTTTAATACTACTAGCCATGATTTTAAAGATTTTGTTAGAGTGTATTTATTTATTTTACTTATATTTTTATTATATTTACTGAAGTAGTTATAAGCGTATGCCGAATTAAATTTATATTGTGACTGAGCAAAGCCTGTTTTAGTGATTGGGGTACGAAATGTGGTTATTCTGTTATTATCATTAGAGTTTATATTACTTTTTTACATGAAATCGTGAAATTATTCCATAAAAATATTGCTGTAAGTAGCAGTGTAATGTAGTAGTTATATTTAATACTACCTGACCTGGTAAACGTTGTTTTGCCATATAAATCATTTTTGTAGTCCATAGGTATGGGTTTGATAAAAAATTTTTGAGTTTCAGTTCTCAGTATTAGACAGTCTTATTTTTTATTATTGGGAACCCCCAGAATTTATCGTTTTTTTCTATTTTTGTGTAAATATCTCAATGCGGTTCACAGAATACATCAACTTACAAAGTTTCAACAGTTCAGTTCTTATAGTTTCGGAAAAAAATGGTTGTGTTATACACGAACAAATAGACAGACAGACATGACGAATCGATACGTGTTCCGTTTTTTGCCATTTGGCTACGGAACCCTAAAATTCGATAAAAACTAATGTCATTTATTGTACGTTGCATATTGGTATAGTATAAATAATTTTGGATTTAAATTTTCCTTATTTACTTTTAAAGCAAGACTTCGCAGTCAAACATAAGTTGTAACTCGTTAAGTTATTTAATTAATGACAGTAAATATTTGATCAGTTAACAAATTATTATGTTGTTCAATATATTAATTAACTGGTAAAGGCGATTGTTATATTAATAACTTCCTCCAGCATATTTTATAATAATAATAATCTTTATTTTCGAAAACTGCCACCATTTCTTTTAGAAATACAATAGATATGAACAATTAACATTATATGAATAAAAGAAAAAAAAAAGTGTGTGTGTACTTATGTATGCACGCAAGAAGTTATACTTCTTTGGCCTAACGAAGCAAAAATCATTAAAATTATTTATTCCTCGTGCTATTCTACGTTTGTAGAAAGAACAATATTGTAAAAATCTTGCAGCGATGGCTTTGACAATTAATTATTAAATAACGAATACGGCTGTACGGGCTTGAACCCTTTGCTTATTCTTATAATGGACGAAGAAACCAAAAATAAATAAATAACGAATGTCGCAAACGTCAAAAATTTTTAGGAACCAACTTCAACTTGTTACTTTTGTATTACAGTGATGCGCGCGCAATTTTAAATTTCACTTTATATTTTATATATTAGTATAACTTCAAAAAGAAAAAAAGAGATATTCATTGTAAAATATACGAAGGATTATTTTAACAACACAATGATAAGAAACAAGGCAGCAGCTTGATTCGCAAAAGGAAAGTTCTCAGCAAACGTTAGAACGTACGTATATTCCTACCACTGATAATAAGCACTTCCTAAATTTTTATTTCCGTGCAAGCTATCGTGGGCATAATGTGTGAATAAAATAATTATAATATTTAAATATTTATCGTATCCTTTAACCAACAAAACTCAAAAATTAATAAATTTATAAATGTTAAAATAGTACACGCAATATTATTTTGTGTTGTTCTTTCACACATTTCACATTCATAATTATATGATATATGTATACACTGGACAGCAAATAAACCGGGCCATTTTTTTATAAAACATTTAAATTTATTTATAGATAGTGCCTAAACAGTGGCTGGGACTTTATTATACAAGTGTATACATTTACCCTTAAAGCTATTATGTATCTTATGAAGCCTACTAGAATTAGTTACAAGCAATCCCTTATTTCTAGTGTTATAATAAGGAAAATCACTATTAAGAGCAAAAAGGTGACGATTTTTGTGAACATATATTAAATTTTCATGAATGTACTGACAATGAACAGTCATAATATTAATTTATTTAAATTTTTATTTGAGAGACTGTCTATAACCAAGCTGATAAATAGCACGAAGGGCTCTCTTTTACAGAGCAAACACTATATCAATGTCAGCAGCATGACCCCATAGTAAAATACCGTACGTCATGATGCTGTGAAAATAACTGAAGCACTAGTGTACTTCAGCGGTCGCAACATTCGTGTACTCTCTAATCTTTCTAACTGCATATGCCGCCGAGCTGAGTCTATCTGCTAGATGGGTAATATGTGGACCCCACTGAAGCTTTTTATCTAACGTGATACCCAAGAAGACCGTAGTGTCCACAAGTTCCAATCTCTGGTAATTTATAAGTACGTTGGTTTGTACCTCCGCTGTGTTTGGTGTAATGAACCGTAAACACTTTGTTTTTTTAACTGTTTAAGTGCAGATTATTCATCTCAAACCAACGCACTATCTTTGAGAGTGCATTGTTTACCTCGTCATCAATATCTGCACGTCGCTTCACTTTAAAAAATAAGTGAAGTATCATCAGCAAACAATACAATCTCATGGCTATCATCTACCACAAACGGTAGATCGTTAATATATATAAGAAACAAGAAAGGACCGAGAATAGAACCCTGTGGAACACCTATTCCCACAGGATATACTCTCTGTCGTCCGACACTTCCATGTAGACTCACCTTGGTTTCATCAGTGAAGAGAACATTACTCCACTGATCTAACGTCCAATCCCTATGCTCCCGAGCAAATTCAAGCCCAGCTCGACGTTGGACCTGTTGCAGCTCTCTTTGGAGTCAGGTTCCGTTCAGCGGGTCTTCTTGTGACGGTTTCTGAACTTATGAGCACTTTGCATTCGTCACGCAGACTTTGTTGGACTTGAACTGCGTTGAGGCGGCATTTTCGCAGAACAGTAATATTGTAACGATCATCTTCTATTGATATAGCCTTAGTTCTGCCCGTACCTGGACGGCAATCGAATGCTCCAGTCTCTAGATATCGTCTGTAAACTCGTTGCACTGAAGATCTGCTTATTCGAAGTCTTCAAGCGACCTCACGTTGTGTGAGGCCTGCTTGAAGTAGTGCTACAGATTGAGCTGCTGCCTGAGGTGTGGTATTCATTATTGACCGAAAAAAGTAGCAAAATTACGTGCGTTAGATCAAACGGTTGAGAAAAACTATGGAAATAATTAGAAATATCCTCTCATTGTAGTAAAACGAACGCTAATCGCGATCTCTAGTCAAAACAGAGAACATCGTTTCCATCGTGTTCGTTGCTCGATTGCAATGTGAGTTGTTGGTGCTTTATAATAAATTTATAGACATTTTAATCATCATGAAACGTTATTTCTGTAAGTATAATTAAGATAGTTGTAAGTCTTATACTTTTTGAGCAAATCGAGTCAGAGATCCGAAGTAGTTGGTGGCCCGGTTTATTTGCTGTCCAGCGTATATTTGTTTTTCATATCAAATCAAATCAATCATCTTATTCATGTAGGTCACGGAAATAACACCCTGCCCGGTGGTGATCACTTAACAACAGGTGACCCGTACGCACGTTTGTCCTCCTATTCCATAAAAAAAAGTCCCAGGCCCAAGGGTGTCGCAAGAGGCGACTAAGAGCTTTTCGGAAGTCGGAGAGTCACGCTGCCGTCTTATGACGTCAGCACAATCGGGCCAGACTAGTCCGGGCTAATTACCACACTCGCACAGAATACCGGCGCGAAGTAGCTACCTAGTGCCACTATGTTTCGCATAGGTTAGTGTCGAGGACCTGAGGCCATTCCCTCAACCCCCCTCCACCCGAATATGACAGCGGAACTTAAAAAGATTTTACCCCAGGAGGGTACCGGCTCTACCAGAGTCGGAGAAGACCGTATTGAATGCACATTGATGTTTGCTAATTGTTTTGTGTGGGTGGAAATTATTCGTTTATTAAGTTCAGCAGTTACCTTTAAATAAGGAGAGGCATTTAATGATTACAACACGATAGTCAAGTCTTGTTTTAAAAAGTAAGTTAAGTAAGTTTTTTGATATCAGTAGCTCCATCTATCCATCTATCATGCATGTTAAATTATTGCCATTGTGGTGAAGTTGCAGCGTGCCTAATAGATATATAATAGCGTAGTGGCAGCACTATCAATGCAAATTTTTTTCCTGTGCCAATGTAAGGAAGTTGCACCCCCCTGGTAACAACACGGCAACTCGCTCAACGTGGACTTTTGCAATATCAGGGGTATTCACTCCAATTTTAACGCCGTCCAACACCACCTTGAGACGGCACAGCCGTACTTGTGTTTCCTTACGGAGACGCAAATATCTCGACCTAGCGATACGTCATATTTAACGTACCCCGGGTACAAAATTGTGCACAATTTTTGCCTCATGCCGGGATATGTGTGTAAGTTAGGGAGGATATCTGCTCTCGCGTGTGTCTACAGGTTCCATAGTGGTAACGCAGAAACGGATCACCTCATGTGCTGTGTTCAAGCGGCAATTGACGACGTGCTTGCACAGATCCCCTCCGCTGAAATCGTAGTCTTAGGTGATTTCAACGGGCACAATGCCGAATGGCTTGAATCACCTACCACAGACTACGCAGGGCGACCCATGCATAATTTTGCATTGGCGTATGGTCTGTCCCAATTGGTTGAGTCACCAACGCGGCTCCCGGATGTGGATAGCCACATACCGTCCTTATTAGATCTTCTGCTGACTACACATCCCGAAAGTTATTCCCTCTCAGGACGTCCGACCATTGCCTGGTCAGGAGTGTAGTGCGTATCCGACGCCAACGTCGCAGACCACCAGCGACCCGCCGCGTTTGGCACTACAAGTTAGCAGATTGGGATTGAATGCGTTCCTTTTTTGCATCCTACCCTTGGGGCAATGTTTGTTTCCCTTCGGATGATCCTAGTGCTTGCGTCGTTGCAGTAGCCGATGTGATACTGCAGGGCATGGATATTTTTATACCAAGCTCTCTAGTACCAATCGGTGGCAGATCGCAGCCCTGGTTCGATGCGTCAGTTAAAGCAGCATCTGACTGCAAAGAACAGGCGTATCGAACTTGGGTTGCGGCGCTGGATCCGAACTGCAAATTTCTAATGAGAAAATATAACCATGCCCCAGAATTTTTAAGCGGCAAATCGCCTGTGCGAAGTCGAAGCACGTCGTCAAAATCAGCGAGCAGCTTTCCAGTTACCCGATCGGAACACGCAAGTTCTGGTCGTCGTCGAAAGCTGCTCTAAGTAACTTCAACCAGCCGTCCCTGCCGCTGTTGCACATGAGGATTGACAACCTGGCCCATACGGCAAAAGAGAAAGCCGATCTCATGTGCGCTCTTTTTGCCTCCAACTCGACTCTTGACGACGACGGAAAAACACCGCCGACTATCCCGCGATGTCAAAGCTCAATGCCTGAAGTACAGTTCAGACAGAAAACTGTTCGGCGAGCTCTGTTTTCGTTGGACGTCAGGAAGTCGAGCGGGTCGCATGGCATTTCTTCAATCGTGCTCAGAACGTGTGCCCCTGAGTTGACGCCGGTGCTAACGCGTTTATTCCGGCACTCTTATTCAAAAGGCGTAGTCCCTGACATATGGAAGTCAGCCCTTGTCCATCCGATCCAAAAAAGGAGACAGTTCGGATCCGGCAAACTAGTAAACTAGGCCTATTGCTATTACCTCCCTGCTCTCCAAAATCATGGAGAGCATAATTAACCGCCAGCTCTTGGTATACCCAGAGGGTCACCAGTTGATAAACGACCGACAGTACGGATTTCGCCATGGTCGATCGGCAGGTGATCTTCTGGTATACCTAACACATAGATGGGCGGGGGCTATCGAAAGCAAGGGGGAAGACCTGGCAGTTAGCCTGGATATGGCGAAGGCCTTTGATCGTGTATGGCACAAGACACTTCTCACAAAACTTCCATCATTTGGGCTTCCCGAGAGCTTATGCATGTGAACCTCCAGGTTGCTCACTGAGCGCAGCATACAGGTCGTTATTGACGGTTATTGTTCGAATCCCAAGCCCGTGAAAGCTGGAGTGCCCCAAGCCTGTGTGCTATCTCCCACACTGTTTCTTCTGCATATCAATGATATGTTGGACATCTCCAACATACATTGCTATGCAGATGACAGCACGGGTGATGCCATATAAACGGGCCATGCAAGTCTTTCTAGGGAAATCGTCAACCAGTGCCGGGAGAAACTTGTGCCTTCTATTGAGTCTTCTCTTGAGAAGTTCGCAGAATGGGGTAAGTTGAACCGTGTCCAATTTAACCCCCAGAAGACTCAAGTTTGCGCGTTTACCACTAAAAACTCTTCGAAACACTTTATTTACAGCCTCGCCTAGTATCGGAATTCTGGGTCTCGATATCTCGAGCGATTGCCAATTCCGCGGCCATCTGGCTTTTGGCTTCGAAGAAACTGGGCGTCATAAATAGAGCACGGCAATACTTCAAGCCAGCCCACATTGTAGCGCTGTACAAAGCGCAGGTCCGGCCACATATGGAGTATTGCTGTCATCTCTGATCTGTTGCACCGCAGTATCACCTCTATCCATTTGACGCCGTGCAACGCAGAGCAGCCTGAATTGTCGGGGGCCCAGTGCTTTGTGACCGGTTGGATCACTTGGCGTAGAGACATTTCATTGCGTGTCCTGTACCGCATTTATCATGGGGAGTGTTCCGAAGAGCTGTTTTACCTGATTGCTGCCGCCGAATTCCACCTTCGCATGACACGTCACCAGTGAGGATATCATCCTCACCATCTTGAAGTGTGGCGGTCCTCGACAGTGCGGTTCTAAAGCAGCTTTCTTCCACGTCCTACAAAGCTGTGGAATGGACTTCCTTGTGCGGTGTTTCCGGGACGATACGATATTTACTTCAAAAAAACCGCGTACACCTTCCTTAAAGGCCGGCAACGCTCCTGTGATTCCTCTGGTGTTGCAAGAGAATGTGAGCGGCGGTGATCACTTAACACCAGGTGACCCCAATATAATATATATATTGAGAGATTAAAGCCTTATTGTGCAGACTATAAAACAAGATCGGACCGTTTTAATATAAAATCATTGGAGATATGACGAAAAATAAATGATGTGTCAACTTTATATAAAATGATACATGGTAGAATCATATCCCCAGACTGACCTTACAGTCCCTAGAAATAGACATGATAATCAATCAAAAATATTTTCAGCCCAGCAATCAGCAGAACTAATATAGGTAAACACGCCCCCTTAAACAGAATAATGAGCTGTTTTAATGATATTACTGCAAACATGGTAATATCTATGTTTTTGGAGTTTACTCCTTAAGAATCGGTTTTCATAAAGGGCGCGGTATGAGAAAAATATGGAGAGTAAAACCTACTCATATAGTGTGTATACTTGTGTGTAGCCAGCATACACATTATACTGCGTGATAGTACCTATAATATACCTACATATAAGGGTGTGCCAAAATGTAACTTCCTCATATAAAGGTCCATCACCTTTTAAAATTAGAATTTTGAGTTCCGCTTTTAACAGGAGTTTTGTTTGGGCATTTTCTGACATATTTTGAGCATTAAGGATTTATTGACTTTTTTTGGCTTCCGCTGTATGTCTGTTTGTAACCGACTCCATTGGAATTGATTTTGTTTAGTACATGTTCAAAGACATTCGTTCTTGAGGAGTAAACTCCAATCATGCGTCGGAGCTGACACACTTTGTTCATATGGTTAATATCAATAAATTTAAAACCGACTGCAATAAAATATTAAGATCTTCATTATGTAAGCTAAATATTATAAGCTAATTATTATATCATCTTTCTGAAGCACTTTTTCGTCATAATTTTTGTTTAACTCTTCATTTCTTTAATTTATTATGTTTTATTGTTCAACATTGTTATGTTTATCGCACTATTGTAAATTATGTTTACACCAGCTGTAAAGATATCACTTCATACTATCCCTCGAATACTTACTAAAATTTTAATTGTATTATCCTGTCTTGTTGGCTTAATTATCGAAATAAATAAATAAAAATAAATGTTTAAATAAACGCTATTAAGGATAAAACATATTTACCTGTCCAGCGGTTGCGTAGAAAATTAACAACAGAATTTTTAATGGCGTCTTCACTTTGTATGAACGGTGTGTCCAAAGGCGATGAGCACCTGCAGTAATACCAAATGCTGCCATTTGACCAAATATTATCTCTGAAACAGATAACAACAGTTTTAAATTTTAATAATGAATTAAGAAGCCCATTCCATAGCTTAGGCGTACGTCGAAGAAAGTTCCTTAAAAACTGCACAGTGGAGGAACGCC
Source organism: Leptidea sinapis (assembly GCF_905404315.1). Classification (NCBI taxonomy): domain Eukaryota; kingdom Metazoa; phylum Arthropoda; class Insecta; order Lepidoptera; family Pieridae; genus Leptidea; species Leptidea sinapis. The sequence continues at coordinate 4,912,541 of NC_066268.1, forward strand.
ACGCATCCAGATGGTGGAGATGATATCCTAATTTGTGGCGTATTATGCGAAGGTGGAATTCCGGGTAGGAACCAGGTAAAACAGTTCTTCGGCACACTCGTCGTGATAAAAGTTGTAGAAGACACACAATGAAGCGACGTCTCTATGCAAAATACGCGACATCCTTCAAGTTTTTAATGAATGAAATTTATTGACATCAATGCTCTATACTGTACGATCTGAGATTGATATGTTGATTCATTTCCAGCTTTTGCATTACCCTGATCTATGGATCGTTTACGGACAACGACAGACGCGATTTTTGTTTAAAGTATGTTTCTGATAGACGGTGTGGTTTTTGATATTCCATTTGTGACTGTATTATTTGACATATCACATAAGCTGATACGCGATAAAAATGAACAAATTGTATACTACGAGTATACATTGTACGACGTTTTGAGTTACGTTACCACCTATGAATAAATATAATGTTTGGGTTAAATTTAGTTTGATATACTTTTACTGTATATTAGTAAAACTTCACTGGAAAATATTTATGCTGAGTTGCATCAACTAACATTAACAATATTAAACATGTCAAAGTTCCGGGTAAGCATAAAATTAGTTGCACCATTTGACAAGTTTAAGATGACGTCATAACTGTTAACCTTCCAATCTTCGCCAACTATGCCAAGCAATACGATGGTGTAACACATTCCTCAGTATATATTCAAGTCAGCGTTACTGTTAACGTTAAATTTGACTTAAACCTTAACAATAACAGCTAATATATCTGCCCACCCAGCCTTACACTTTATTGATTTATGATACTACAAATTTAATTGACTGAAAACGTTTTACTTTATGAAAATAAGTGACGAGACGAGCAAGACGTTCAGCTGATGGTAATTGATACGCCCTGACCATTACGATGCAGTGCCGCTCATCATTCATGAAAAACCCCAAAAATTCTGAGCGGCAGTACAATAATTGCGCTCGTCACCTTATCACAATAAGATGCTTAGTCTCATTTGTACAGTAATTTATCTAGCTACGGCGCCCTTCAGCGAATAATGTTTACACTACTGCTTCACGGCAGAAATAGGCATAAATGTTAACTTACTACTTACTTACTAGCACTTGAGTTAATTATTTTTGGGTGATTTTGCGCGCTTGCTCTTTCTTTATGTTGTATTCGGGTTAAAGCCACGATTAGGCAGCGACGAGTAATTGTGGAAGAAATGCGTTCGTTGGTCGTTGTTGCATGATGAGACTGTAGGTACACATAAGACGTATCTGTGGTGGATGATACCGCCCTCGCAATGCACCTCCACTTGCCGCGATCGCAGCCTTTATCAGATCTGTCCAACACGTAGGTGACCGACCTCGTAGTCGCTTGCCTTCCACTACTCCTTGGACGACGAGTCGTTCCATGGAGTTTTGGTTTCGTGTAACGTGCCCAAAGTACTTGAGGATTCGTATTTGTATAGGCGACGATAATCTCTCCTTCACCTTGACTTCTTCCAATATCAAAACATTGGTCCGAAACGCAGTCCGAGGAATTCGCAGCAGTCGCCGCCAGCATCACATTTCTAGTGCGTCTATTTCGCGTCGGTCTTTCAAGCGCACCGTCCACGTTTCTGCACCATATAAGAAAATTGGAAAGACTAAGCTTCTCATCAGGCGGACTTTCGTGGCTTTAGTGATATTGCGGTTGCACCAGACCTTATTCAGCTTGTCAGCGGCAGATCGTGTGATACCACATCTACGGATCTCGTCTTCACACCCAGCAGTGTTCGTGATCGTAGAGCCGAGGTATACGTAGCTTTGGACAACCTCACAGTTGCCAATCAGGGTGATATCAGGTTGATTTTGTTCCATTCGGTCCACGATGATCATTTTGGTCTTGTCTCTGTTGATTGCGAGTCCTAAAGAGAAGCTAGTTGTCTCTAGGAGTGCCAATAGCTGTTTCATGTCTTCTCTTGATGAGCGAGAAGAGTTGTATGATCAGCGTATCTTAAGTACGATGTTTTCCTTCCTCCAACTGAATTCAAATTCAAATTCAAATATTTTTATTCAAAATAGGATGTGAAATCACTTATTGAAAGTCAAAAAAACTACCACCCATTCCAAAGTGAATGTCTCAGGCCTAAGAAGAATGGGTGCAACAAACTCAGCGGCCTTTTTTTTTCATCAAAAATATGTTTTACAATTAAAGTAACATTTACAAAGTAACATTGTACAATTAAACTTATTTTTTAATATCCTGAGGGCGGTCGCTCCATTCCCAATCTGTGGTATCATTAAGAAAGTCATTTATGTTATAGTAACCTTTACCACACAAACGTTTTTTAACAATTCTTTTGAATAACGCAATACTTTTGTTTTGAACATTTTCTGGGATCTTGTTGTAAAAGCATATACATCGCCCCACAAAAGACTTACTAACTCGACCTAGCCGAGTAGTAGGCATCATCAGTTTATGTCTGTTCCTGATGTTAACATTATGGTTATGACAGTTTCTGGCAAATTCACTTATGTGCCTATGAACATACATTACATTATCAAGAATATATTGAGAAGCAACAGTCAAGATGTTAATTTCTTTGAATTTTGCTCTTAATGATTCTCTAGGAACTAGGTTATAAATAGCGCGAATAGCCCTCTTCTGCAGCACAAATATTGTATTAATATCGGCAGCGTTGCCCCATAGCAATATACCATAGGACATAGTACTATGGAAATAACTAAAGTATACTAGTCGCGCCGTATCTATGTCAGTTAATTGTCTAATCTTTTTAACCGCGTATGCTGCAGAACTAAGTCTGTTCGCCAATCATTCAATATGCGGGCCCCATTGTAATTTGAAACTCCCTTGTCCCATTGCTCTAAAACAATTTTCATGATGCACTCTGTGTATATGTTGAATAATAGTGGAGAGAGAATGCATCCCTGCCGAACACCAGCGTGTGTGTGGAAACTTTCCGAGTCAACGTCATCAATCCGAACAGTCGCAGTTCCGTCCTCGTAGAGTCGAGTTATGAGACGAACGTCCCAGAGCTTATGCCATTTCACGGTGTCGAAGGCCTTGCGAAAGACAACAAAACAGATATATAGTGGGATGTTAAACTCTCTAGATTTCTCGATGATTTGTCGAGGTATTAAATTCTGCTCCCTGGTTCCTCGACCCTTGACGAAACCTTCATGTTCCTGAGCTATTTCGGGATTCAGAAAAGTTTGCATTCTGGTGTTAATGACATAAAGGAGAACCTTGCTGGCGTGTGAGAGCTATGAGTCTGTAGTTGCTACATTTTTTTGTGGACCCCTTCTTGTGTAGTAATACGAACACAGAGTGCACCCAGTCTTTAGGCCATTTTTCTGTATCCCAAACACGATTGCAGATTACATGCAGCATTTCAACTCCGTATTCCTACTGTATAGCTATTATTAAATAAAAATATTTTTTCAGAACAAACCTGACTAAACTACACCACAGAATTAATTTTCCATTTCTACATGACTAAATTTTAAAACTTTCACGTACATTTTACTTAAAAAATTGAAGTAACAAAAATCCATTGATTTCGAATATAACTTATTCCCCCAACTCAAGTCTAACCTTTTGTTTCCCCCAACTCAAGTCTAACGTGAGCACGAGCATAACAAACGATAGGAGCCAGGGGCACAGCGCCGCGACCCCGCTCGGTTCCTAGCGCCGTAAGATCCGGGGAGGCGAGGTGGCTCGCTGCCCTGTGCTTGTATTTGGTTGTAGATTGTGATGGACATAATTAAATTATAACTTATAGATTTGTGAATATATATTGTAACAAGCGTAATTATTTTCAAATAATACGTATTGGATGTTATTGTCACAATTTATTTTAGTAATTGTAGCACTTTTACATTGTCTTAACGAGAGTTATGTTATTATGTTTGTAAAAACTTTAATAGGCGTTCCTTCTTTTTCCTTGCCTCAAAGTTGTTTAGCCATTCTCATGTTTAATGTTCAAACGAAAATTGCTGAACATTTCTGTTGTATTATCATTTAAAATAAAAAATGAGAATATGTTTTTTATTAACCTATAAAAGTTAAACCAAGTAAGCAACGTAAAATATTATTCTCAACTTTAGGTACTTAAAAAGCTTTAGTTGTATAATTTATATAGAAGATATTTACGGATTCACTCTATGAATCATACAGTTTGGAAACATGATTAGTTTATGATTCCTCAATAGAAAAAATCATGTCTTAGAATAAAATCGGTAATGAAATTGCAAAACGTACTGATGCAACAGGATGAGTCCGGGGGGAGGGGGTTCACGTTGCTGCGAGGTCCAGAAACAATATGGCCGTGTAGTATTTATTTCAGGTCTGGACCTAAAAACACGTTATGTCATCTGCCACGTAATTTAAAACACGTGAACAAATATTTGCGAATTAACGTTTACTTTTGTCTTGTTCATGAATCCATGTTTGCTTTTCATATTAACATATTCTGTTGCTTTAAATATTGGTTAGTGTGTCATTTTGTAGACTGACGATTTTTGGAGATTTTCCTTTGGTTGTGTCGTGAGTTGAAGCTTCCCAAATATGGTTCTAGGTTAATTGGAATTACCATATCGGTTTTTGAACTGAAAACTTCTATAATTGCTCTAAATAGTTTGTGGGTATTGATTTAAGCTGATATCTATAGAGCGTGCTCAGAGTTTGCTTAGACTTTACTTACGCAAAAATTAGCAGATTGAAACCTTTGACATTGTTCTTAAAGTAATTTGACAGCTGAAATGATGCTGAGCTTAACCTAAGACCCTATATATACAATCAAGTTCGCGTTTTATCACACTAAGCTAAGTCTTAGGCTCTTAAGTAAAGTCTGAGTAAAGTCTTACTACTCTCTACAGATCTAAGCCTTACTCTTCACTAATAATAATACAAACAAAAACAATAAAAAGTATCTTTTGTAATTTGGCGCCATATTTAAACATGAGGAATTAGCGTCTTATTTGGTCACATGAGATTTTTTTTTAATAAATATAAATAGCGCGTGGTTATTATGAATAATTTGTAAATCATATTTGTTTTAATTTATGATAATTGAATCAAGTCGAAATTCAAAATTCTGTCTCAACAATAAAACTCGACCTAGAAAATAGAAAGCTTTCTATGACTTCAAATTTTTTTTAAAATCGGTTCAGTAATCGGAGAAACAACTTAACACAGAAATCAATTGGAGTCACCCGTTGGGTCAAATAAAATACTTTTTAAAGATTAAAACTAAACAACTTGTAACTGTGTTTTTACATTAGATTTTTGCGCATAAGTTACATTTCTATTTTTATTTATTTAATCCGACATTTCAACATCTTTCCAGATCTCGTTTTCAGGGATTTCGTTTTCCCCCTTAGCTAAAATAAAAATAAAACTTTTACGGAAAAATCTAATGTAAAATCACAGTTACAACTACACGCGTTTTAATCCTTTAAAAGTGTTTTATTTAAAAGATTATAATTAATATTGCTCATTGCCTTCCATGCCGACTCTACTTACCTAATATTAATGTCTGCTTTAAACATCGTTGTCCATTATATAAGAAGTGTAATAGATAAAACGATACTAAAATATGAAACAGCGATATTAATATTGTATTTTGCCAGCGTATTGGTGTCACAAAGCCCAGCTTCATTTCCAGTTTTCGTATTGGCGCTAAATATTTCGGATCATTCGTTAAACATCTTACGTAATTGACTTCGCCACTTCTAGGTTCATTATCTATGACTGTTTCTTGTGGTTGTTGTATCGTGGCGGTTTGTGTTGTCATTTTGAAACTGAAACAAATTAATAATTTATAGAATTTGTTGTGATTATGAACAGCCCAAAGATCTCCACGAAGATCGGTCCTGCGCTGCCCTCATCCAACGTATTCCGACGATCTTGACGAGATCGTGTGTCCATTTTATGGGGGGCCTACCAACACCGCGTCTTCCGGTACGTGGTCGAGATTTGTATCGAGCTACGTGCCCTGCCCACTGCCACTTCAGTTGCGCAATCATTTGGGCTATGTCGGTATCTTTGGTTCTCCTACAGATCTCATCATTTCTGATTCGATCTCGCAGGGAAACTTCGAGCATAGCCCTCTGCATTGCTCTCTGACCTACCATGAGCTTTCTTGTCATTGGCAACCCGTCACTAAAATTCGTTGATTAGAAACACAGCAAGAAACTATCGCTAATATGTAATTCATAACTAAATAACACTAAAAAAACGTGTGCGTCTCGGGACTTCAGACAGAAGTGATAACTTCAACTATTTAATATTTAAATATCTTTTTTTGCTTATAAAATATATTTTATTCTTAGATACAATTTTTGAATATGTATATTAGTATTTGTGTCATTATTTAATCCTGTAAAAGTAACAATTGGTTAGAGTGAGAGAGGAAGAGCCTGCCTACCGCTGCTGTTACGTTACGCGTTACGTTACGATACGGTTTACCCTCTCATAAGAAGTTATCACTTCAATATTATATAAAATATTATAAACAGAATAGCCTTCTTATAAGTTTGTACTATTAAAAAGAATCAAAATAACAAAAAAAGTAAAGCAAAAAAAAATCAAATCCAAATCACTTTATTTAGGTTTAGGTTACGGAAATGACACTTATGAATGTCAAAAAAAAATATTTATTCTTATTGAATCTACCGCTACTTCGTAAAGGGTTTTGAGCTAATGAGAAGAATTAGCAAGAAACTCTTTGCCACTCTTTTAAATCAAGATTTATATTTTCATTGTTTTACAAATCATTTCAATTACAATATAATATGCAAATTGCATAGTGATACAAAAAACATACTCAAACGTCAAATAGTCAATGCCTTACACGAGTAAGTCAAAAAAGTAAATGGAAATTAATACAAAAGTTATTGAGTACAGTAGCTGCATCATCCACATACACCATAAATAAATTGAATACTTTTAAATTGAAAACTATCTAAAATTTAGGAAACATTTTTTTTAAGGTCTACGCTGCGCTCCAACCAGATACCGCACTCCCTAAGAACAATAGCTTTATTATTACGGCAACTATTATATTATGCTTGTGTGCGGTGGCATCTTGACACTCAATGGTATCTTTCAAAATTGTAACATACGCTTCGTGTTATTTTACATTGAATTTAACAAAATACTTACTAACGATATGTGATCCCAGTGTCTTTCTTATTTCTTGTAGTATTATTTTTACAAAGTTTTACTATGCAACCCGCCATTTTAGTTTCAGTAGCGGTGACCAATCTTTTATCGAAGTTCAATACATTAGTTTGGTCCCTTGTGACACAATCTTCTCAAAAAAATTTTAAAAAACATTTATAATATTGAATAAAAATATTTATAATGTTATTTAATAAAATGATAATGGCAGTAATGTAAATTTTGATATATATATATATATTAGTCATCAAAATAATAATATATATAAATATATATTATTATTTTCATAATATAATTAAATATTTTATTTAGTTTCACTTAAAACTGTTCCCGAAATTTTAATCAAGATTTGCAATAAGAAGTCCTATTCAAATTTTTGATCGATATCCAGGATTACTTTTAGATTAATAGAGTTTTCATCGACTAACAGTAAGACAAGGTATTCTAAAATCACCATGAAAAACTTCAAAGCTACCCTCAAAGTTAAGTCCTGACAAATACAGTCTATTTAGGACCCCCCATAGTAGAGACGAAACGAAAAATAACCATTTCAAAAAAAGCTATAGTTAAATATTACAAAATTTGATGACATAAATATTAGATTATTTTTATACACATTTTTAAATACTTACTTAATTCCTAAAGAACGAACGATTCCACATATAAAACCGTACACAATTATTTAACAGCACTCGTCAATATCTCTGAAGCTACTAAATCATTACCACGCCAGTCGTAACAGTTTGCGATGAGATTGTTGAGAAAACATAGTAATGCGTTCCGTATATAAGTTTTAATATCAATATATATATATATATATATATGTATATATATACACGGGAATCTATTCCTTTAGAATCTAAAGTTTAGAGGAACTATAAAAATTATGGAATTTCAAAAAGTTGCAACGATGATTTTCTTGTCCAATTTTTTTTATGACAGTAAGGGACAGTATGGTAATTGATACGCCCTGCCTATTACAATGCAGTGCCGCTACGGATTCATGAGAAACCCAACAATTCTTAGCAACGCTACAATTGCGCTCGTAACCTTTAGACATAAAATGTTAAGTTTCATTTGCCCAGTAATTTCACTATCTAAGGCGCCTTTCAGACCGAAACATAGTTATGCTTACACATTACTGCCTCACGGTAGCAATAGGCGCCGTTGTGTTACCCATAATGTAGCCGGCATCATGTGCAAAGGAAAATCAATTCTACTCATTACTCAATTCTTTCGTAGAAGTTTATATGTTTTCTTTGACTTCAATCCCTTGTGATATTAACTTAAATTAAAAATGTTAGATACAAATTCTGTTAGATTTCTGTAGTAAACTTCAACCGCATTTAATCCTCATGTGTCTTACGGGTATATTTTCAAAATGGATTGAAACGGCATGTAAATTACGATTACATACCTATTTATCTTATAGAAAAAACTGAGCTATTTTTATAAGATGATCTTATACTAGGTAGGTACAGTTTTACGTAAAGAAGTTAACCCTAATCTCGTCAGAAGAGGTAAAAGTAACGCGATAGAAAGAGAGGCAACTTCTAGACGAACTACGTTATGTGCATATTTGTAACTATACTTTTATATCTAGCTACTGTCGCGCGAACATGGAACGCGGAGGTTCTTGCTTGTTTGTGAAATCACACATAAAAGCAGTAGAAAACGTAAGGATTTGCAATTTATCGGTGGAACGCGTCTGTGAAATCTCCGCGGTAGAATTAGTAGATTATCAAATTTCAGTTATTTGTTTTTATCGATCCAATCATCACACGATAAAGGATTCAGACTTTTTAAATGTATTAGAACGAGTACCTACTCAATTTAGTTAATGAAATGGAACTTGATTGTATTATAACTGGCGATGCCAACATCGACAGCTTGGTGACTAGTCCGGGACGTAAACAACTAGAGGATTTGCTTATCGCTCATAACTTTCATAACGAAGTTACATTTCTTACCCGCTTTACACCTACCTCTTCGTCGTCATCACATTTATAAAAACATAGTCTCTAAAAACGTGTTGCCAGTAAAATCTAAAATAAGCGACCATTATGCGGTCACTGGCTACATTGAGTGGGAATCACCTACACCTAGCCGTCAGGTATCAGTTGATAAAAGATGTTACACAACGGCCGCTCGTTATGACTTCATTTATGCCATTAATAGTATTGATTGGAATAAGTTATGTGAAAATCAGCTAGACACAAATGACTTTGCGAAAGCTATTATTAATTTAATCATACAAAACATTGACATATGCTTCCAGCTTAAAAAATTCAAACGAAAAAGTATAAAAATTGGATAGATGATAAAATATTTAACTTTAAACTATTGCTTCATAACCTTATTGACATTCGAGACAAATTCCCAAATGACATCTCGTATATTAAGAGTAAAGTTGACGAATATTCCGATTATTATAATAAATTATTGCGGAACAAGAGGACCTCATTCTATACGCAGATTATTGAGAGTAGCCCCAACACTAATAAAACGATGTGGGGCATCGTGAACACAGAAATGTGTAAAAGCAACAAGTCCAACATAGATTTTACCGACATTATAAAAAAACCTGATGGTACTTGTTTTGCATCAAAAAAAGAATTGGTTAATTGCTTAAACAAACAATTCGTGACGGCGGCGGATCAATGCGGCGCTCCGATTGCAAACTCACAATTGTATACTCTTTATCTTAAGCATACTACACCACCTGCTGACCGTTCAATAAAATTACCCTGGTTCACACCTAACGAGGTGTACAATATTATTATGAAAAAAGTCGCTAGTAAACCCACAAAAGACATTTACGAAATATCGGTAGCGTTGCTGCGATCAATTGCTGACCCACTGTGCACTCCGTTAGCTATATTGTTTAATAGGTGCATAAGAGACGGAATATATCCGGAATACTTCAAAAAAGTAAGAGTCGTTCCTCTTTATAAGGGTAAAGGCAAAAAGACGGATTCCAACTGCTATAGACCTATTTCAATAATATCAGCTGTTGCAAAAATATTCGAAAATGGTCTCACCTCTCGAATAACAAATTATCTTAGCAGCGTGGCAGCTATCTCAGATCGGCAATATGCGTATCGCGCGGGTCATTCAACCACCATGTTGACTCGTAAAGTAGTCGAATGCATTTTAAATGCCCGCGAGAAAGGGCTAGAGGTCGCACTGCTTTTCTATGACCTGTCTAAGGCATTTGACGTAGCCGATCATTGCGTACTAGCTACTAAGTTTCAGCACTACGGTATTGATCACCGAACGTTAAAACTTATGTTAGATTTCATGAGCAATAGAGTTCAATACGTTACGGGTAGCGGGTGTGAATTAAAGTCAGACAGTCTTTATACGACTGTAGGAGTACCTCAGGGTTCCTCATTGTCTAATCTCGACTTACCGAGAATCGTAGAGAACGCCCAAGTATACATGTACGCTGATGATGTGGCTACTTTGATAACTGCGCCGGGACTAGATGCTCTCGAACAAAAGCTCAACTCGGTAATAAATCAATTGGCTGAATGGTTCCGCGGAAACGGTCTGGTGTTAAATCTAACAAATACCCAATTTATATGTTTCGATCTCTCTGGTCGGACTCGGTGGCAGCTGGTTGTAAATATCAATGATGTTCGTTTACAACAGGTTAAAGCAGCGTCCTTCCTCGGTTTTCAATTAGATCAAACTTTGTCGTGGGATCACCACATCGAAAATCTATCTGGTAGATTAGCCCGTAGCTGTTTCGCATTAAGTAGACTTTCCTCGACATTGTCAAAGAAAGCGCTACGTACCTGTTACTTTGCAACCTTTCAGTCACAGGTACAATATGGAGTTGAATTTTGGGGACGCGCCGCGGACTTTGAACGAGTTTGTCGCCTGCAAAGGCGAGCCGTTCGCATACTAGCTGGTATACCGTCGGACCAATGCGTAAGACCTTTCTTCGTTTCTCTAAAAATATTAACAATACCAAGCCTCCTGATACTACAGGTAGGCTTATACGCCCGAGCTCAGTTACACCAGTATAAAAAAAGAGGCGACACCAGCCAGTACCAGCTGCGACACGCGAATCGCCTAAATACAGTCTCACATAGCCTGGAAAAAGCTTCCCGCACAATACATGCTATGAGCCCTCGGGTTTATAATAAACTCCCGGACTATATCACAAGCGTGTCAAATTGTAACACTTTTAAATACAAACTCAAAAGGTGGCTCATTGAGCGCTCGTTTTACTCATATAATTAATTTATAAATTAATAATTGAATTATTGTGTTAAGTATGTACGACGTGTAATAGTATTTACGAATAAAAACTTGAACTTGCACTTGTTTGAGTTCCATGTCTTTAATTGATCTTGCGGAGTGAGACTTCCGTACTTGTACTATTATATATTCCTTGAGCATTAAATTGTCAATAAGTAGTGAATTTAACCCAAGGTCTGGTACGTACCTCTGTCACAGGATATGTTTGACAATACAGAGAGGTAACGTTGCCAGTTTCATGGGCACTTTACCTGCCAACTGCAGTCTCTCGATATATACAATGTGTAATTAATTAATGTTAATAGCTTAATAGATTATTTTAGTTTTATTTCATAAAATTTGAAATAATAATACAATATACCACCTAAGAACTTTTAACCAACATTTATAAACGATGCGGGAATCGAACCTGCGACCTCTCGGGTTTCGTCCATGTGCGGTGGTAGTGGGAGGCTCCTTTGCACAGGCTGCCGGGCTAGATTATGGGTACCACAACGGAGTCTATTTCTGCCGTGTAGTAGTAATGTGTAAGCATTACTTTGTTTCGATCTGAAGGGCACCGTAGCTAGTGAAATAACTGGGCAAATGAGACTTAACATCTTATGTCTCAAGGTGACGAGCGCAGTTGTAGTGCCGCTTTTTTTGGGGTTTTTCAAGAATCCTGAGCGGTACTGCATTGTAATGGGCAGGGCAAAAATGTGCTGTTCCAACTGAGCCAACAGTTCGAATGACGCATTATTCGTAAATCTTGATATGTCTTGTTCAACTCTCAGGTTGTGGATCCATCTAGAGGATCTACTTTACAGTCTACAGCCTGATGAACCCCAATATCTGAATAACATATTATAACAGGTATATATTATAATAATTCTTAAGTGTTGGATGCCAATCTCCAGAGACGCGAGTTCTCAAAAAACTCCTCGTAACTTTTTTCGATATACCAAACGCGGCATCTTCGATTATCATGTATGTCTGTAGTGAGAGGTAATGGTTTAAGTGGATGCAATATTATTGCCCCGCTTTAGAATTTGGTAAATAATTCACTTTTCCAAAAATATTTGCATCATAATTTGTTCCATTCCAGAGGCCATTTAGACACATAGGTATACAGGCAACAGAACTACTTTCCTATTGCAGAAAACGAAAAAGATATCTTATGGACTGTTTCATATATAATATGGTGTTCAAATGATGCTATATAAGCCCGAAAAAATTAAAAATATCAAGCTAAAACCAATAAATAGTAGTTAAAAAAAAATAAAAAACACGATTTTTATAGAATTTTAAGTTAAGTTTTTTTTATGAAGGTGTGTTTTTTTTAGTTTTTTTTAAATTTGCACTTTGCATTGTTGAATTAAAAAATCTCCTTGGTATTCGATAATTTAATAATAATTAGATAAATCCGTTAAAGATAATGGTTAAAATTTAAAATTAACAACAATTCCTGCTATATAGACGATATATGTAAATTAACAAAAATCTTATTTCGGAAATTGAAAAATTGGATTATTTTATACCATGAATGTATTGTCATCGGTCCTCGATAAATCAACGAAGTTTGAACGAAATCTGGCTGTTTTAAGTGGGTCAAAATCACGCCCAAATGAGTCGGTTACAAACAAACATACATACAAGTGAAGCTATTAAAAAGTGCGTAAAAAAGACAAATTATTTCAAATTCAATTTTTTTTATCACTCATTGAACGTTATAATCTACCTACCATTTTAAAATATCATAAGAGACTTACTGATGATATTCGACAGAAAACAATCCGTCATCGGAGCCAAACGGATCGTACGTATAAAAACAAATAAATTCACAAAAAATAGTTGCGGATCACTAAAATACTAGGTCATCATAAGACTTGGGAATTATTACGTAATGTAAACAAATTGCACCTTAGATTTTTTACTATTGTGAAAGCATTTCGTGTGCTGCATGACCTATTCGACGGCTATAAATATATACGTCTTAAAAAATCTGATGATTTATGTATTCAATTATGGCGCACCTATCTATAGTAACATTAGCGAAATAACTTTACCTTTTAATTTTATTCTTAATTTAATTAATGTGTATTATTTTTAAATGGATACGTTAACCGGCTTATTATTTTGATCATTATTTTTAAAGTGTTTGTCATAATAATTTTGAATACTTTTTGAATACTATTTTGAATAATTAATCTTTGTGATGTTCAAATTTTGTTGAAAAGAAGCAGAACCTAGAAGTGTCATTTTTTGTTCGTTTCATTGTGTTTCTTTATTGATTGTTATGAGGAAATTACGGGGGAAAAAGACAGGTTTTGTAGATATATAAGGGACAGTCTGACAGTCTTTCAATAAAAATTAAAATAAATAAATATTATGACTGAAAAATTCATGATTTTGGGTAAGGAATATATATATAATAGGCCTGTAGCAAGTCACATAAGATGTATAGTTTCAGAGTAACAATTAATTAAAAAGTTTGGATAAATTGTAATAAATGAAACACTTGAGAAAATAAAACCCAATCGAAAAAACTTAGATCCAGTTTTCCTTGTACTATTGTTAATTTTTTTTTAAACTCCGTTTATAAAAGGCATAAAAAGGCATTTATTTTCTCAAAATTGATTCCTTTAGAATTCTTTTTGATGTCATTTCTTATACTACTAGATACTACTACCGCTTCGGAAACAAATGGCGCTCTGAGAGAGAAGAAGCGGCGCAAGAAACTCTCCCAGCATTCTTTTTTTTTGCGCTCTTTTCAATAAAAATATACAATGTTGTACAGTTGCTATAAAATAATCACAATCTAGTCCCAGGCTGTCCGATCATTTAGATATTCAGCAGTGGAGTAATAGGATTTACGACAGAGCCATTTTTTTATAAAACATTTAAATTTATTTATAGACAATGCCTGAACAGTGGCTGGGACTTTATTGTAGAAGTGTATACATTTACCCTTAAAGCTATTATGTATCTTATGAAGCCTACTAGAATTAGTTACAAGCAATACCTTATTTCTAGTGTTATAATAATGAAAATCACTATTAAGAGCAAAAAGGTGACGATTTTTGTGAACATATATTAAATTTTCATAAATGTACTGACAATAAACAGTCATAATATTTATTTCTTTAAATTTTTCTTTGAGAGACTGTCTATAACCAAGCTGATATATAGCACGAACAGCTCTCTTTTGCAGAGCTAACACTATATCAATGTCAGCAGCATGACCCCATAGTAATATACCGTACGTCATGATGCTGTGAAAATAACTAAAGTACACTAATCTAGCGGTCGCAACATTCGTGTACTCTCTAATCTTTCTAACTGCATATGCCGCAGAGCTGAGTCTATCTGCTAGATGGGTAATATGTGGACCCCACTGAAGCTTTTTATCTAACATGATACCCAGGAAGACCGTAGTGTCCACAAGTTCCAATCTCTGGTCATTTATAAGTACGTTGGTTTGTACCTCCGCTGTGTTTGGTGTAATGAACCGTAAACACTTTGTTTTTTTACTGTTTAAGTGCAGATTATTCGTCTCAAACCAACGCACTATCTTTGAGAGTGCATTGCTTACCTCGTCATCAATATCCGCACGTCGCTTCACTTTAAAAATAAGTGAAGTATCATCAGCAAACAATACAATCTCATGGCTATCATCTACCACAAACGGTAGATCGTTAATATATATAAGAAACAAGAAAGGACCGAGAATAGAACCCTGTGGAACACCTATTCGCACAGGTTTACCCGAAGACCGTTTGCCATTTACATCGACTATCTGAACTCTTTCGCTTAAATATGATTTTAACAGATTTAGGGCTCTATTTTTCACTCCATAATGCTTTAGTTTTAGGAGTAAAGTTTCATGGTGGACGCAGTCAAATGCTTTTGACAAATCACAAAAAATGCCCAATGCATCCTGTGACTCTTCCCAGGCGTCAAAGATGTGCTCAATGAGTCTAGTACCCGCATTAATTGTTGATAAACCCCTAGTGAAACCAAACTGATTTTTATTCATTAATTTACAAAAATGCATTTGTAGCTGTTGAAGCAAAAGTTTTTCAAAAATTTTACTAAAAACAGGCAGCACTGAAATAGGTCTGAAATTAGCAGGGTCAAAAGAACTGCCCGATTTAAACAAAGGTATAACTTTGCTGTATTTCATGAGGTCAGGGAACACACCCTCATCTATGCATTCATTAAATATTATTGCTAATTCAGGTGCTATAATGTCAAGTATGTATTTAACAATATTAGTCGAATGGCCCCATAGGTCTTTTGTATTTTTTAGGTTAATTAATTTGAAGATTTTTATTATATCGCTACCTGTAACATACTTAAATTTCAAGTCAGTAGAAGATACTGGTACGTGTAATTTATGCATATCATATGCTGCTTTTGGCGAAGCGTTAAGGTATTTGGTCGTGACAATCGGGATTTCGGAGAAGTATTTATCAAATTCATTTGCAATTTCTATTTCCGAATTTATAACGCGATTATTAATATTTAAACAGATAGAGGTGTTACGGCAATTCGATCTACCAGTTTCATTGTTAATTACACTCCAAGTCGCTTTTACTTTATTATTACTGTTTTTAATTTTATCTGCAATGAAACGTGTTTTCGCTTCATGACAAACTATTTTAAAAAGCTTGGAGTATTTTTTTACATATATTTTAAATTCTTCACTATTATTGTAATGTTTCTCATAATAAAGGTCATATAAGCGTTTACGACTTTTGTGGATACCCATTGTTGCCCAATCATTAAAACTATGTTTGTTGTTTACTGTCACCGTTACTGGAGTAAAAATCCTGTCAAATTCCTCACAGAAGGAATTGAAGACTAAGTTATAGTGAAAATTAGCAGTTTCACCACAGTGTAAAAATGGTATCGTATTTACCAAATTATTTCTAAACCTCTCAAGACGGCTACCCGTAACTGGTATAATCGTCACCTTTTTTGGTCTGACATTGTCCAATCTTGTATTTACTTTTATAAGTTGCCCACTATGGTCGGACTGAAGATTATTAATTATGAGTTTACTAGTAATAGTAACATCTGTAAAAATATTATCTAAACAGGTTGCTGTTGTAGAAGTGATTCTAGTAGGTTCCCAAAATACATTGAACAAATTAAAACTTTGAAATAAATTTTTAAGGCTAGTACAATTGGCCGAAGGTTCAAGCAAGTTTATATTAAAATCTCCACACACTATAATTGACTTGCTAGTTTTGCTAAATTTTGATAGTACCTCCTCCATTCTATGTTGGAATTGTTCATATGATGCAGTGGGGGGGCGGTATACACTTACAATAATAAATTGCTCTAGTTCTATACAAGCTATCTCAATTAGTTGTTCTATAGAGAGATTAACAATATCTCTTCTATTTTTACATTTTAATCTATTATTAATAATAATTAGGGAACCTCCATGTATTGCCCTACTTCTACAAAACGAACTGACTACTTTATGTTCTCTAAAACTAAACTGGAGCTGATGACTCTTACGCCAATGTTCTGTAATACATAATATATCTATATTACAGCAGCTCAAAAACAGTTCAATTTCTAATTCCTTACTTGAGATACCTTGTATATTCTGGTGAACAATATTTATGAGCTTTATATTATGATTATCTATAGCAGTAACATTTATATTTGGTGAATGTTGCCTATTTTGTATGATATTGCAAGAGTTGTCCTCCCTTGTCAAATGACATAAAATAAAATAATATACCTACCCACAAAATTTTCGTTTATAAATTATTTATTATTTTGCAAACAATATTTTCTTAAGTTTGCAATAATTGGTTGATTTACGAGACGTTAGTCCTCGTCCTGTAATCGTTTCACTCAATGCTCACTCGCACACGGACAGACTAACAAGCACATACATCCACACACACTCGCCGGCGAGTGTGTTATCTCCTTTTTCAAAAGTCCATCGGTCTATCAGATCATATTAGATCGTAAGCAATCTCCTTCCCACAAGCACACAGCCGGTCCGAGGTTCGAGTCCCTTTAGGGCCGCTATCCCAAAAAATCGCCAAAATAACGCATAATTGAAACTATTACTTAACAGCGAATTTGAAAAGAAAATTCACTTTTTCTTTACAATTCTATCTTTAATAGATATTTCGAAAAAATATCACCAAGGTACCCCTTTTACAGTTGGAGCCATGTTATTAATTCAAACTAGATATAAATTGTACGAAAAATTGTTTACAAATACTATTTAACATGACAAAGTTTTGTTATTTTTGTAAAGAAAATTGTTTAATGTTTGTAATAAATTAGAAGTGCTTCGAATTCTGAATTGAAATGTATTTTCCTCCTCTCCAAAAAAAAAAACAAATTTTTTGGTGTACAATCATCCTTAACAGTACGGAATTACAACGACAGACACATTTGCCTTTAAGAGGCGTTAATAAAATTCCCCGCCGTAGCAGACGTCCCCGTTGGTCCGTCAATTAATTTCATTCTATTGAAATGCAAACACAGAATCAATTAAAAAAATGTTAAAAAAAGGACCGGACATCGCAAGATGGGTAATTTCTAATTTTTATATTTTATGTTAGGATCTCTACTGAAGTGTAACAAAACGCGCGATAAAAATAACAAATGTATTTATTTCATAAAAACCGTAAATTAATGTACCGACAGCTTTAATGCCAAAAATATGTGCAAATTTTCTTTTTCAATTTCCTAAATACCGTAATATAACTATGAAGTCTTCCAACTCGAGTCTCCTTTTTTCTCTGCAATGGCTTTTATTAGATCTGGCGAGGCTTTCTTGATGTCGTATACCTGACCAATTGATGCAGCAGTGTCCAAAAGAAGGGTGGTTGCGTTGAAGAAGTAGGGCACCTCGGCAGCTTTATAATCCCAAGGGAAGGTATGGTGATAATTATGCCAGCCTTCCCCAACAGAAAAAAAGGAAACAGCCAGGTTCTCCGAAGGCATTATGTTCCTGTAAAATAATTCGTATATTAAGTAGCTGACACGACAGACGCTGTTCTGTCAATAGAAAAAAAAAATGATGTACGTGAGTATTCGGGAATAATATAATGAAATGAAATGAAATTTATTTATTGCGTCGATTACAGTATACATTATAGATATTAAATTTATTGTACCGTCTTCTATTTTTCTAATATAGATAAGCATGCAAAAAGTTAACTTACAATTTAAAAAATCCTTTTTTTAATGAAAATAAGGGACGGGACGGAGCAGGACGTTCAGCTGATGGTAATTGATGCGCCCTATGCCCCCCTATGGGCAGGGCGCACTGCAGTGCCGCTCAGGATTCTTGAAAAACCCCAAAACATCTGAGCAGCCCTACAACTGCGCTCGTCACCTTGAGACATTAGATGTTGAGTCTAATTTGCTCAGTAATTTCACCAGCTACGGCGCCCTTCAGACCGAAACACAATAATCCTTACACATTACTGCTTCACGGTAGAAATAGGCGCCGCTGTGGTACAAATAATTTAGCCGGCATCTTGTGCAAAGGAGCCCACTGGTAAAATCCTTAACTTTTTTTTTTTTCGGTTAACCATTTAAACAGGAGTCCAGTAAATCGTTTCTGTGGTAAGTTTTTTTATTTCTAGAGAATAATTTTATACACATCATAGTCTCAAGCCATTGAAAATGAATGATTTTATAATATGTGAGTGATAAACTGATGAGGATTAATATCGTATTTGTGTCAATAGCTTTTACGTTACCGATTTTTAATCGCCAATTTTTAAAGTTTTGCTAGTCCCGCGGTCATAGTGTTTGACAAGCCAATAAGTTCTTACATTAGATTTGAAATTTAGTGAAATTAATATTATGACAGTACATTGTCATATACGAGAACTTCCTATACGCTCATAAACATATTAGCCAATTTATAAAGAATAGTGATGTACATAATGTCAATACTCGAAACAAACATAAACTCGCAATTCCATCTCTGGCTCCGTTAAATTGCTTAATCTTTTAAAGGGGACTTTGTTATATTTTATAATAAACTCCCAAATTACATTAGAATATTACCAATTAAAAAAATTAAATGTATCGTAAAATAAATTAATAATAATTATAATGTGAAAGATTATTTGAATGATAAAGATAGTTGGAATTAATATTTGTGTCATGTCATTTGAATGCTATTGTAACGTTTGTACTTCATCCTTGCATTAAATAACTTATAATTTTTTTGAGTCTTTTTGAATTTTAATTTGAAATAAAGAAGATGGTTCGATATTAATTTAATCTGTGGCAAAACATTGCAGGTGCTACTAAGTGTTGGAGCTACGTACCTGTCATAAGGCTTCAATCCATGAAGATGAGCAAAACTGTTTACAGACCACGTGCAATGCAAACAAAAGACGTAACGGAGACCGACGGTGAATAGAGAAATGGACCACTTTTCACCGAAAGCCCAAACTGGTAATACAGCTGGTATCACGAAGCAAAATAACAGTTTAAATTTCCAAAAATGTCTGAAAAAAAGAACAAAGTAAATTTATGTGGGCATGTGCAACGGATAAATATAATATTTATAGATATTTTAGATTAGATAGAACAAATGATGAAGTAGTTCCCACCATTACTGTTCACACTACTTTTGCTGAATGACAGTTTAGTTGCTTAGACAAACATACGCATTCTATAGATGGACCCACTTAAAGGTCCAAATTCAAACCCACAGGCACACACACACAATCACAGTTTTCAGATTTGTTTTCGGTGTGCGATAGTTGTAGAATTTGCTTTTTAATCATTTCTGTTTATTTCTATATTGTTTATTAAATAAAATGTATCTGCTAAGGAAATTGCGAGATATTCCCAATACAAGTGTCCTAAGACAACTTACTGGGAAGACTCAACCACTAAAAATGTGTATGTAATCTTTGAAATAAACGAAATTTATTATTATTATATGTATGTTTATTTTATTTTCTTTTTTTTTCGTTGTTTTCTTAACAAATTCAAAATATGGCTTAAACTAACATTATTATTGCTACCAGATAATCTACGATAGGCACTTAACCACATTTTTATATTGCCAGATTGTATTTTGCCCAGTAATATATATGCATGGATAATTCTGTTAAAAACATAAGTACAAAATAAGTTAGTTGCTTAGTAGTTTCAAAAAGAAATATATATTTATATAGTTATTTATTTATAAGAGTTATATGTTTCAGAAATAACAACTGCGGGTCATTTAAAGTTTTAATTGGCTTACAATAATAATATTGACATTATTTTCATCAATATAAATTCATAGTTGTAACATTAGTTTTTATTGATATTTTTTTTTATTATGGCACCAATTGTATAATAACTTTAACAAGCTTTGAAAAAGTTGAAGTTTCCAAAATACTTTCAGAAATAGAACATGCTATCAAAAGAGAAAAGAATGGAAAAACTCCCGGACCTGACTATATAGCGACTGAATTATTAAAATTGTTGCATATTTGTCTCGAAAACTTTTCTCAGAACCACTAGAAAGAATTTTTAGAGCTTTGGAGATTGACAATATTGGTATTGATGTAAATGGTATGAAATGAAACCACTATAGATTCGTTGATGATTTAGTTCTGATATCAGACAATTGCAAGACGCTGCAAACTATGTTACAAGATTTGGCTGAGAAAAGTAGGGCAGTCGGACTCTCCATGAATAATTCAAAAATTAAAATTATGTCAAACAGGGCAGAGATTGCCATCAAAGTAGATTAGGAAGAAATAAAATATATCAAAGAATACACAAATACAAACAACAAATGAGAAACATCTTTAAACGATATTACGTTTAAAGATGTTTCTCATTCACTATATATTAAAGATGTTTCTCGTTCACATCAAGAACTCATTTCCATCTTGAAAATTGGAAATGAGTTTCCAATTCCTGGAAAAGATACTGGAGGGAGAAGAAAATATTAAAAAATAACATTTTCCTCAAACAGCTAAAAGAAAAGTTTAGTTCGAATACGAATGTCCGTCTGCTTCCTATGAGAACATTTTATTTACACTTTCTTAGAAATATATTCATAGTTTTTTTTACATTATAGGAGAGTTTGGAAAACAGTTACGTTTTTAAAATAATCTGCAAGCAAAGTTTCATAACGTGTTTATTGGTTTCCAGGCATTTTAGTGAAAAAAATCTGAAAAAAATATTGAAATGGTATGGATACCATAACCAGATAAAATTAAAAACAGATTTGATAATACTTTTTAAAAATATTTATCATGTTGCAATTTTTCTTTTTTCTTAAAAAAGCTTAAAAAACTATTAAATCAAAAATGCTTCACTTTTGCAAAGTGTATATGGGGGTTAAAATTATTGCATATAGTTACCCCTATCACCTCCTAGCGGGAATACATCTAATTACCAATAACCCTGTATAAGGAAAATGGAAAGTAATAATATAATCATACCTATCAAAGAACACCAGTATGGGATCACCAGTTATATCATTCATGTCAATCTTGGAGCCCTCACCAATAACATGAGGATGTTTTTTCATCATGAGCCACCCCATATGGGAGAAGAAGAAGCCACGAGAAGCATCATGGGGATCAGCTGAGGTCTCAGTTTTTTTATGATGAACACGATGATCACGGACCCATTCGTAGACTGTGTTCTGAAAGATCATAAAGTATTCATGAAACCAAATGAATATGAGAGAAAATTTAATATCAAATTGTTAGCTTTTGTGGTACTTAACCCCAATTCAAATATTTTTATTCAAAATAGGATGTGACAGCAATTATTAAAAGACAAAAACTACACCCATTCCAAAACGAATGCATCAGACCTGAAAATAATGGGCGCAACAAACTCACCGGGCTTTTTTTTAAATAAATATATATCGAAGTATAACTTCAATCAATAATAGTTTAAAAAAACTAAAAAACACACTTTATATAAAATTCAACAAAAAAATAGAAAATAAGTTTTAATAAATTTAAATTGAAAATAGTGTAAAAAATATTATTTTTATAATATCTTAAAAATCACCCCACGTTTTATTTATAACTAGCTGACGCGACAGACATTGTTCTGTATATAATAAATAAAAAAATGATTTTATATATGAATTTGTCAATAATATATCATAACATCAAAAATTACTTCGTAAAATATGCACCCTGCTGTCGTAAGGAAATTGTTTCACAGCAGAACTGTCAAACCGTGCGTCAATAAATTCTCTCATAGAAATTATGTATGGACACATCAAAGGAAAAACAAATTTGTTGTTTTTATTTAATTTAGCAGCATTTTCCTATTTATTCACCCTTTAAACCTTCCCAGGAATTCCATAAATAATTCAAGATCAAAATTAGCCAAATCGGTCCAGCCATTCTCGAGTTTTAGCGAAACTAACGAACAGCAATTCATTTTTATATATATAGATGAGTCCATCTAATCTCTGCATACAAAAAAAATATGCCACAATAACGGGCTATCAATAAGCTACGCGGTCACTCTCAATATTGACTTACCGCGACAAAAAACTCACGGTGATTATAAAAATACGCTGATCATGTAAATTGTTTTCTACCAAATTAAATTTTAAGCTGTGTGATATACAACTCAACTTGAATTGCTGCTTTCATTTTCTTACAGCTCTCTTACATTATTTTATAATTCCCAATATGTTTATTATTGTATAGAATGACTACACTTTCAAAGTAAAATTTTTTCTTAGTAAAAGCTTACTTTCAATCTTGGAAGTCCTCAGATAAACAGAATATTATGGCAGGTATTCTTACTGCCAGTTGCTCTTTAGTAACAGGTCATTTTCTTTAAATATATTTAGACAATAAAGTCAAAGTCAAAGTTTTTAATTGCATAAACATGTTAGATTGATGTTACATAGATATTATTAAGTACATGTTTGCCACATTTATGACCTGCAAATTTTATAAAATACATTTCTAAATAATTAGTTACAATAATATTAATTTAACAAAAGATTAGTAGCAGTATTATATAGTATATAGTCAAGTTTTTAGTTGAAAATATTCGTCTAATGAATATATTAAGCAGTTCTTACAAAGGTATATTTTCAATTTAGATGAGAAATTCCTATTTGACGATACCTCTCTTATTATCTGGGATGTGATTATAGATTTTTATGCACATACAAAAACAGTTTCTCTGAAATATTGTAGTTCTACAGCAAGGTACTTGTAGTTTGGTGTTCTAACACTCACCTGTCCAGCAGTAGCGAAGAATACGAGTAACAAAATCTTGAATGGTGTCTTTACTTTGTATGAACGATGAGTCCAGAGGCGATGAACTCCGGCAGTCACACCAAATGCTGCCATAAGCATAAACGTAAGCGCTGGAAGACATAGAAATAAAATTTAAATAAAATATATATTTATTAATGAAAATAAGGGACAAGACAAACAGGACGTTCAGCCGATGGTAATTGATACGCCCTGCCAATTACAATGCAGCGCCGCTCAAGATTCTCCGATTCTCGTCACCTTGAGACATAAGATGTCAAGACTCATTTGACCAGTAATTTCACTAGCTACTGCGCCCTTCAGACCGAAACAATAATGTTTACAAATTACTGCTTCACGGTAGAAATAGGCGCCGTTGTGGTACCCATAATCGATTTAAAGGATTAAACCGCGTGTCATTGTAACAGCGGTTTTTTTACCTTAACTTTTTGGGCAGGATTTTTTTGTTTTCTTTTATTTAAGCTGTGTTATGAAACTGTTGTTGCAAAGTTGCATAAGTCAAAGAGAATTTAGAATGAGAGAATCACTTAATTCCGTATTTAGCGCTTTACGTTTTGAAAATGAACATAAACAAATTAAACACTAGAACTAACCACAAGCCCCCTACTAGGCTCTGTAAAATAAACAATTCTTTTGCATGCAATGCTATTAAATTTTACAATAAATTACCAAAAAGTGTATCTGAATTATGAATAAATACATTTATAGAGGATTTAAAGCATGGGTGTAGATAAACGATATTAAAATGTGGAATTGAATAGTATTATAGTTGTTATTTTTTATGGATTTTATAGCCTCAGGCTGGCTAGATTATGGGTACCACAACGGCGCCTATTTCTGCCGTGAAGCAGTAATGTGTAAACATTACTGTGTTTCGGTCTGGAGGGCGCCGTAGCTAGTGAAATTACTGGGCAAATGGGACTTAACATCTTATGTCTCAAGGTGACGAGAGCAATTGTAGTGCAGCTCAGAATTGAGAATTGAGGTTTTCAAGAATCCTGAGCGGTACTGCATTGTAATGGGCAGGGCGTATCAATTACTATCACCTGAACGTCCTGTTCGTCTCGTCCCGTACTTTTATAAAAAAAAATGAAAACAATCGTGGATATGGATCGGCTTAATAGCTTTATGTACTCAGTAACGCGATAAACTACTTCACTAGAAACCACCGCCTGCACGTTTAAGCAAATCACTCCATATATAAAGTAATGTATAAGCACAGTGGAATTTTCATTAAGTATTTTGCATGTAACTCTGGCTATATATTGTTACAACTTAGAAAAACAATTTTAATTTTATGAATTCAAATATGAACTTTATATTTTAGGCAAATTGCTGCAATTACAGTAATGAAATGTCGCGTTAAATAAAACAGAATTGCAGTTATTGCCTTGAACAAAGTAGGTACGTATATAGCCGTCGATCTGAAAATGAAAAATACCTTCAGTATATTTTTTATTATAAGGATTTCATGTACTTACCATATAATATATATGTCGCAGGGATTATGATAAAAACAGTGATTTGTTCAAATCTCGGAGGATTTTAAAAAATAAAAACACGGTTTTATCATTTCTCGAAACAAATCTAGTGATTTGACCAAATGCCAAAGTTGGTTCCGTGAAATGACAAAAAGTATTTTCTTTGGTATTTACATGGATTATTTGGTCAGATTTAGACATAATTTGGTAAGAATTTACTATCGTGTCGAAGGTGGAGGGGGGTGAGAAGGGAAGGGGGAGGGAGGGAGATGTCCTCTGTCACCTAGCTTGATTTTTTCCTGTTTCGCCCCGTAAAGTTTCACAACACCAAAAATTCTTTTTTGACACAGATTTTTGATCCTGTTTCGTCTCGAAAATAAGAATAATTAAAAATATATTATTTTATTCTTGTTTTGCCCCACTTTTTGTTCTTTATTAGGGTAGTAATTTATGTGTTTTACAACATGTTTTGTACGGACAGCACACAAAATATTTTAAAAATCTTCATTTTGACGATAAATATTATTAATGAACTCAACAAGTTAGTACTCCATACAAGCAATCAATTAACGGGAACAAGAGCCTTTTAACTAATTCAAATTGTAATATAAATTTAAAAACTATGTTAAAATAAAAAAATGTCTTTAGGTGATTTTATGTTGTCCATAATTAATGCAACTGATCTGTGATTATGACTTACTTTATATTTTAAATCCTAATTATTAATGTAAGTGATTTATGGTTATAATTTAATAATAATAATAATCTTCTCGGGGTAGCCTAATTCCCTAGAGGACGCGTCCCCAGGTGGCGGATAGGGGAATGCTCGATGGAAGGTCAAACCTTCATAGGGTAGGAGGGAAATAAAATACCTCCCGCGGACCACAAGGTCGGAGAAGGACACTCTGTCAACAAACCCCTGTCCCGGGCTTTTCCGAAGTATTCGGAGTAGAGTTCGTGGGCAGTGGTGGATGTCTAGACTGGGGCATGCAGAAGAGATGGCGGCGGATGAACCCGTAGCGGGTCAACGGCGGCACTCGCACCTGGAGTATAGGTGACAGTCTTGGCGTCGGGTGGCAACCGGCCGTAAAACACACAGCCTAAACACAATCTCCTGATACAAAAATGAAAGTACAACATAAAAGGAAAGAGATACATACTAGGGCGTCTCCCCTAAGCGACGACTTCGGACACAGCGCTACCAACATGCGCATAGCGACTTGGAACATTGGTTCACTGACTGGGCGTAGCCAAGAATTGGCACAGACCTTACATAGACGCAATATAAACATATGCTGTATTCAAGAAATAAAATGGAAAGGCTCGAAATCTAGGAATATTGGTCAAAATTTTCAACTGTATTACCATGGCTCGTCGACTAGAAATGGGGTGGGCATTATACTCGACAAAAATCTAAAACAAAGAGTTATTAAGATAGACCGAATAAATGACAGGATCATGTACGTCAAACTCGCGCTCGACAATCAGCCCTGCCTTAACATTATTTCTACTTATGCACCGCAGACAGGCTACCGAAAAGAAGAAAAAGAAGCTTTTTGGGAAGAACTACAAGAGGTACTCCATATTATACCAAATACGGAGAGGAAAATAATTGCAGATCTCAATGGATATGTAGGCAAGAAAGCTCCAAGAGACTGCAATGCCCATGGAAACTTCGGGTATGGCATTCTCAACAATCAAGGAAAAGACATGTTGGAACTAGCATCAAACTTTGATATGTCCATAGTCAATACCTTTTTTCAGAAAAAGAATGAACACCTAATCACCTACAAAAGCGGAAGGGACTCCTCACAGATTGACTTTTTCCTTTGCGATGCGGCTATGCGTAGTCTCTTTCGAGACTGCAAAGTTATCCCAGGGGAACCTTTAACCACTCAGCATCGTATTCTTGTAGCCTGTCTAACATTACCGAATTGGAATAAAAGCCGCAAAATTAAATCATTCCCAAGAATCAAATGGTACAATCTTAATAAAGCAGAAGGGGCCATAGCCATGAAACAAGTAGAAGAGTATCTCGCAGACTCTATAGATTACTGTGACACAAAAGACGCCAACTCAGCATGGAATGATTTACACGCCCGCATTTTATCAATTGCCAAGAAGACACTAGGGATATCGAAAGGCAGTAAGCTAAATACCGACAAGGATGCTAGTTGGTGGTCTAGTGAAGTTAAGCAAGCGCTCGTCGAAAAGAAAGCCAGTTTTAAAAAGTGGCAAGAATCAAAAGAGGAATGGGATAAAACCCAGTATATGTTTGCAAAAAGAACTGCAAAACGAGCCGTAGCCATTACAAAAGCATCATCAGAGGACGTGCTGATATCTCGACTACAAAATGCTGAAACCGATGAAGAAATATTCAAAATAGCCAAAAAACGTTTTAAACAATCACAAGATTTTAAACAAAACAAATACATCAATGACACTTCAGAAAAATTAATAACTACTGACAAAGATATAAATAACAGGTGGCAGGAATATTTTCAAAACCTACTAAATGAAGAATTTCCACATTATCAAATATCATTTCTATCCCCAATTTCTGGCCCTATAGAAGCCATTGCATCTACAGAAGTTACAACCGCTATTATTGCAATGAAAAATGGCAAAGCCACAGGCCCTGATGCATACCTGCAGAGCTATGGAAAAAAGCAGGTGCCTATGGTGTAAAATGGCTAACATAACTATTCAACCTGATTTTATCCAAAGGAACTATGCCAGACATGTGGAGACTGAGCAACATGATACCATTCTACAAGAATAAGGGTGTAACATAGCAGAGTGAGGAAATTACAGAGCGATCAAGTTGACGTCACATACCCTTAAGATCTGGGAAAGAGTTATGGTCAAGAGACTGTATAAACTCACAACAATTTCACCAAATCAGTGCGGCCTTACTGCGGGGGTGGGCACTATTGATGCAATACATACCTTAAGGATACTAATGGACAAGTACAAAGCCCTTAAAAAGGATCTGCATATGGTCTTTATAGATCTGGAAAAAGCTTTTGACCGAATACCGCGTCAGCTCATTTGGCAAGCACCCAGGGACCAAAAAGTACCGGAACAGTACATAAGTATCATCCAAGACATGTATAAAAACGTGACCTACCGAGTTGTTTCAGCTGGCATGAGTAACAGCTTCGAAGTGAAAGTCGGCGTTCATCAAGGATCTACACTGAGTCCCCTGCAATTTAACATCGTCATGGACTACATCACCAAAGATCTTCAAAAACCGGCCCCGTGGACACTTTTATATGCGTATGATGTAGTCCTAGTAGAGGAATCACTGCTGGAACTTCAAAGAAGCCTCGAAGCATGGCTGGTAGCATTGGAGGGAAAAGGTCTAAGAGTGAGCCGACAGAAAACTGAATATATGCACTGCAATTTCTCTGAAAGCGACACATATACCCAGCCACCACCCACAATCGAGGGAAACCCTTTGAATAAAGTAGACGATTTCAAATATCTCGGGTCGGTTATTAACACTAAAGCCAATATCGAAAGTGATATTCAAAATAGAATAAAAACAGGATGGCTGAAGTGGAGATCTATTACCGGTGTTCTATGTGACGCAAAAATGCCAATTATAACTAAGGGCACCGTGTACAAACGAGCAGTGAGTTGGTCTGGGAGTGTTACACGGTCAGACAAAATTCGTAATGAGTATATCCGAGACACCTTTAAAATTACACCTATACATCATAAAATGCAGGTAGGCCGATTACGCTGGTATGGGCATGTAATGCGTAGGGACGAACACCACATAACGAGACGAGTCATGGATATGGATGAGGCGAAGAGAGGCAGAGGCCGCTCACCAACTACCTGGACTAGAACTTTTAACAAAGACATGACGATGCTAGACCCAACGCCAGTAATGACCCAAGAACGCAAACAGTGGCGATCTTGTATCAGGAGGGCCGACCCCACATAGGGAATGTGCCAGGGGAATATATATATCTATGATTATAATTTACTTTATATTTTAAGACTCAATAATTCATGTAAGTGATCTATGTTTATTATTTACTTTATATTTTAAGACTCAATAATTCATGTAAGTGATCTATGTTTATTATTTACTTTATATTTTAAGACTCAATAATTCATGTAAGTGATCTATGTTTATTATTTACTTTATATTTTAAGAATCAATAATTCATGTAAGTGATCTGTGATTATTATTGACTTTATATTTTAAGACTCAATAATTAATGTAAGTGATCTGTGATTATTATTTACCTACTTTATATTTTAAAACCTGATTGTGATTTTTTTACTTGTATAGCGGTCATTAGCGGTTATATATTAGGAAGAAAAATTTAAATTGTTGATGAAATAGTTAATAGACCTATCTGTGATTCGAATT
Source organism: Leptidea sinapis (assembly GCF_905404315.1). Lineage (NCBI taxonomy): Eukaryota > Metazoa > Arthropoda > Insecta > Lepidoptera > Pieridae > Leptidea > Leptidea sinapis. The sequence goes on from NC_066268.1 coordinate 4,942,124, forward strand.
GTGACTTACTAATAAATATTCTTTATATTATGATAATCATACAATTTTATTAATGATTTTAAATCCTAACTTTTATCTACCACTTTCTCCACCTTCATCTTGATGCATAGACTCCGGAATCAAGATAATTTTACTATGTACTTGGTTCGTTTATGATATTTTTGTGCCAAGTTTCATCGTTCTACTTTTGAGACAACCTAAGATAGCTGTGCCGCAATCTGCAAGAACGTAATATCATGTAATAGGTTTATGAACTCCTTTCATGCCATTGTTTGGTCTCGGGTAATCGGTCTCGGGTCTCTTGGTCTTATATATATCTCTTTATCTATCTAGAATATTGTATTAATTCACTTTTTTTTTCTGGCTGTACTAAAATAACTTTTTAAAAAGTGAGACGAAACGGGAATAAAAATCAACATGGGACGAAGACCCGGGGCGAAACAGGAACAAATCCCTGGCTCACTCCCCCACTCCCATGAAAAGGTAACGCACCAGTCTCTTGAAAATCAAATTAATGTAACCCAATCTCAAAACAGATAAAAGTTTCTCTAAAGGCCCATATAATTAAAAACGAAGACCTCAAATTGGTTGCCCATTCTACCTCACCTGTCCGGGTCAGTATGATGTATGGGTATGACTCAAGTCTGATGCTCCATTCGCTCGCTTTTACATCGTAAGTAGTTCTAGTCGCGTCACTCATTGTCATTTCAAAGAATCTACCCTGGCATGATCAAATCACTAGATTTGTTTAGAGAAATGATAAAATCGTGTTATTCTTTAAACATACTCCGTGATATGATCAAATCACTCAGGGAATTGACCAAAGCTCTGTTATAATCATTTCCCTACGACATATATATTACAATATATATATATATATATATATATATATATATATATATATATGTATATGTTATTACTATCACATTTTTCCAAATGATCGGCGTCACCAAACCCAACTTCCTTTCCAAATCTCTGATAGGAGATAAATATTTAGGATCGTTTTTGAGACACATGTCATAATATTTTCCATTATCCTTATAATCTTGTTTATTTATTTTGGCATGTAGCGCTTTTTTAAATGAAGCTGGCGTATTAATTACTGAAACATACAAAAATAATTTTAAGACAAGCTCAGGGACAATTTGACATCTTTTTAACCGCCTTCAAAAAAGGAGGAGGTTCTCAAAATGTAGATATGTTTATTTTTATGTTTGTTACCTCAGTACTTTCGACTGGGTGAACCGGTTTTGATAATTATTTTGCAATTTTGTCCAGATCTGACAATAGCAAGCATGAGAAAACCATAAAAGTCTTAAATTTGCTATAAGTATGTGCGCGACAAATTTACGAATAATTCAATATAGTGCCAACCGATTTCGATAATTCTTTTTTTATTGGAAAGGATATCAAAGGTAGTTTGGTAAGAGCTTAGTTAGGTTCTGATTATATTATATAATTAGATATGATTATATTATATTAGGATCCATGATAATATATAATCCACCGGAATGAAAATTCCTAAAAAAGCCGTACACAAAAAACAATTATATAATCCACGTAGACAAAAATTATCATAAAAAATGTTAATTAAATGAAAACTACTGTGCCAATCTATGTAAAAAATTTATGGGACCAAATGGCATCTATTCCGCATCGAACTAAAGAAAAATTACGTAAATTGGATCATAAATCTCAGAGTAATCAGAGTACATACATAAAAAAAATATCGATTCAATTGAAAACCTCCTCCTTTTCGAAGTCGGTGAACAAACTCTTCAATTCTTAGGAGCAAACTTCGCAAAATACGCACGTATTTTTATACTTTTTAGTGCATATTATATCTATTACTTTGGAATAGTGTTTTTGAAGTCAGTTGTTGTTAATTTAATTTTTTTTTATTTAAAGGAAGGGTATGAAAAATACGCATACATCTAGTCACCTGATAATGTGTATAGAACGTCATTGACCGTCCCATGGTATCTTGACAAATGACAGGCTTTACAAAGCTTCGATAAACTTATAATATACTAGCTAACCCGGCAAACGTTGTTTTGCCAGATAAATTGTATTGATCTTTTGCTTGCTAGTTGATAAGAGATGGCGCTAGTTGTATTCATTAGTAACAGTCACACTTCTTTTATATTTTGTATAATTCACACTATAGTTTTATAAATTATAGCCTATTTGTTATTCTGGTGTGTAAGCTATATTATTGTAAAGTTTCATCAAAATCTATTCAGTAGATTTTGCGTTAAAGAAGTTCAAACATACATCCAGACATACAAACTTTCACATTTGTAATATTATAAATTATAAGTAGGATTATAAATTGGAAAACCGAAAGCAGCTTTTTATGAGGCGGGCGAAGATCGAACCAAGGCACGGTGGTAAGAGGCAACGGTTCTATCTACTGCGCTAACGTCACTTTGAAATATTTGAGATCAGCAGTGATAAAATGACCTAATTCGTAGCGTATTCTCTTACGTGGGGCGTGTGTATATGTGATAAAATGGAGTTTTGACCATATTTCTGAAAGGTGCTAATAGGAGTCTCAGTACTCAATTGTTGATCAAATCTCTTTTGTGTACACTAACAAAAACACACTTTATTACAAATTACATCTTTAGGCACCATCTGGAAATGAATTCGTTATTAGCTAACCTAAAAAAAAAAAATAAAAAACAAAATAACAAACTTTCATCGTGTGAGCTTTTTAAGAAGAAGAACTTTACATAAGAAGGACATCAGGAAGCCAAAAATTATGAATATATCATTTTAACTTTTGTGTCGTCATTAAAGTAACGATTGAAGACATATTTTTGGCGTTGAATTGAAATAACAAATATATAATGCTCACATACGTTTGTTTGTGCTTCTGTTCAAAATTAAATTCAGTGCTAGAACGCTTAATCTAACCTTATTACAAATGTCACCTATTTTAAAATGAATAATTTATAGTGTGTTATAACGATATAATTATCTGTTTATCCACTTGAATAACAAACAATTTAACTTATTAGACTACGGAATTATTATTAGTGTTCCAGATTTAAAAATTTGATTCGAATCATGCTGTGTCTTAGATGTCAAGTCAAGGTTAAAAATTTTTCGGGTGTTGCTACAATTAAAAAGTGTAATTTCAATTATTAATTTTCAAAGTGGCTATATTGTCAGACGCCCGATAACTAGCCGCAAGTTAACATTGCCACCATCATATTATATTATTATAAACCTGACCGGAAAGGACTGGACCCTGAAAACAAAGACTATAAAAACCAGGGAACTGTTAGAGGAGGCCTAAACCCGCTAGGGGCCTTAACTTTCTAAAATAAATTTATGTTTATTGTATAAAATTAAGCTTAAATTTGATTTTTACTGTAAATATTAATATCTACACACCATTTTGTTCGTAATTATCTCGTAATAATGGTACATGATGTGACTGTACACTTTGTCCCTTCTCTTCTGAAACAATTGTTTCCTGTGCATCACCATTACTGTCTGTGACTTCTAAAATTATAATTTTCATATTATTATTATGTAAACACTTTAAAAATTAACAAGTGAGGGAATCCTTCGCACCAGATGCCGGCTAGATTATGGCTACCACGACGAACAAGAAATTACTGGGCAAATGAGACTTAACATCTAATATCTCAAGGTGACGAGCGCAATTCTAGTGTCGCTCAGAATTATTGGGTCTTTTAAGAATCCTGAGTGGCACTGCATTGTAATTGGCAGGGTGTGTCCATTACCATCACCTGAACGTCTCATCCCTTACTGTCATAAAACAATGTCTGTTTATTTCCGCTAAATTCTGAAATAGTGAACAAATTTGATTCGAAAGAGTTTTGACACGATAATATTTAATTTATTACTTATTACACTGTAATATTTATTTGGTGTGGGCATTAATAAGAAATATATCATCTGATCTACGTAAATTTAAGAAAATAAAAATTTATTTATAATTTAGTAATTGGAAACAGTTGTTTTAAAAATAATATCGGTTAAATTACCCTGCATTAAATAAATACTTACCTAAACTAGCAGTGGGAGGCTCCTCTGCATATGATGCCGGCTGAATTGTGGGTACCACAACGGCGCCTATTTCTGCCGTGAAGCAGTAATGTGTAAAAATTATTGTGTTTCAGTCTGAAGGGCGCCGTAGCTAGTCAAATTACAGTTACAGTTGTAGTCCCGCTCAGAATTTTTGGGTTTTTCAAGAATCCTGAGCGGCACTGCAATGTAATGGGCAGGGCGTATCAATAACCATCAGCTAAACGTCCTGCTCGTCTCCTCCTTTATTTTCATAAAAAAAAACTCGTATTAAAAATCCAAAAACTCTTTGGTATTTCGTGTTTTTGTAACCATGTTAGATCACATTAGAAATACATGGGTAGATTGTATCGTATTTTTTATAAATTATAAATTGTTAATATTAAAATGTTTTTTCAAAAGTAGAATTTGTAAATTCCACTGTTAACAAAACAAGAATTAAAGATATGATATTATATTATTAAAGGGATGATGGGATGAAATTTAAATTTAAAATTTCTATAAGTACTACAATTAAAATAAGTGTTCTAAAGCAAATTGTACCAACTTACCCAAATAGAACATGTTTAAATAAAATCTTTATACCGTAATTATTTTGAGGTGTGAGAGATCAAATTGGCACTGATAACTAAAATAAAATGTTAGGACTTATATATCTATGAGATCTAAATGAAAGATCAGATAAGGCTGATTTCAGATTATAAGATTTTTACGCTTGATAAAATTGCGCATTTACTTTGTTATTAATAAACGCAATGTTAAGTTACTCCAAGTTTAAAATTACTTCTCCCTGTCATTTAATTCTGTAGTGACAAAGGTAAGGTAAAGACAAATTATTGCGGTATTGCAAACAGTTACTGCGGTATAAAAACAAAAAGTTTTAAATGCGGAATAACTTTACTTCGGGTTATTAATAGCACAGTATATGCATACGATTTAGTCCTACTTTATAATTACTTTAATCAACCTCTTTTAAAACGTAAACTACTGTTTACTAATTCGCTAATGCGATGAAATATTAGCAATGGATTATTTGATTTAGCATGACGCAGGCGTCAGAAAAATTATCAATAATTAATGACTTTTAAAATAATGACGTTCTATACCTATATACAGGGTGTCCCAAAGTTATGGGACATGAAGGGAAAGTACCTTAAATATCGTAAATAGGGTATTTTACTGAAAGAAGACTTTATCTTATTTATAAAAGTTAGTAATTCTGCATTCAACGATTTTCTAAAAATTACTTGCCTAGTCTTGGAATCGAACCGACTTAAATGTAAAAAAAACACCCCTACTTTTATGATATGTAAATATGAGAAAGTAGTCAATAAAGTGGGTATTTTTTTGTAAATTGATTAATTAAATGCTCAAAATGTGATCCCTCCTGTCTTACGCAAATCGCCAATCTTTTAATGAGTCCGCAGCCTTTTGATTTTCTTATAATTTTATGGTGAATACTCGATATGATATGGCACAATTCTGTTTGTAACTCGCCCACGTTCTCGTATCGCTTTTAAAGTAAAAAAATACTATGCTAAAAAGTATTTTAATTATGAAGTGGGCACTTATTTACGAATAATCAATGCTATCTATGGAAAGATACTATCTCTACTTTTCGGATGTCGTCGTCGGAAATAAATAACTTTCTTGAAATTTGACCCAAACATTTTACGTTGCTCCTTTCTTTTAAAATACTATGTTACTTAAGAAGAGTTATTAGTTTTTGGCTATTCTTTCGATTGGCATCGTAAAAGTGAGGGTGTATTTTTTTTTACATTTAAATCGGTTCGAGTCCCAGACGAGGCAAGCACCTAATTTTTTGAAAATCTTTGAATGCAGAATTACTCACTTTTTAAAATAAAATAAAGTCTTCTTTCAGTAAAATACCCTATCTATGATATTTAAGGTACTTTACCTTCGTGGTCCCATAACTTTGGGACACCTGTATATACAGGATGGGCGAAAAGAAGTAATTCGGTGTTGTTTGGCTCTCTTTTTTTTTCTAAACGGAAAACTTCAATTCTGTTTTTTGATTATGTTTATTTCAACCTTTAGAATTGTATTGGTCAAGTCAAATCAAATCAAATCAAAATATTTTATTGCAAGTCACATTTTACAGTAGGATGGTTGGTACATTAATGGGTAGACAATATGTGACGCCCTGCAAGGGCACAGCAACGTTATACATAAAATAAATAAGTCTTATACATTTTTTACATTCTTATTAGACTATATTGTAACTAATTCTCACACTTGTAATTAAAAAATTCGGGTGAATCGTAGAAGCATTTTGAAACTAAAAAATTTTTAAGATGTCTTTTAAATAGAGAAGGCTTCTCTTTATTTTTAATTTCGTTTGGGATGTGATTATAAATTTTTATTGCCATGTGGTGAGGGCTCGATGACACTAATGACATACTTGTTTGGGGAATTTTTAATTTGTTTAAATTTCTATTATTTCGCTTGTTATTTGGTAGTGTTGAGTATAAGTCCGAATGTTTTTTAACAAATTTACATGCTTCTAGGATGTAAATTGAAGTAAGAGTTAAAATTTTGTGTTTAATAAAATATGGTCTACGTGAATCCATCTGCTGAATATTTTCTAAAATTCTGATACATTTTTTCTGTTGAATAAATATATCTTTTATTTCACTACAGTTTCCCCATATTAATATTGCATATGATAATCTAGAATGTGCATATGCATAATAAGCAGCAAGGGCAGATTTGAAATCTGTTACGCGTTTTAGTTGGTAAAGAGCATAAGTAAAAGATGACATTTTGCTTTTTAATTTCTGTAGATATGGCTTCCATGTCAAGTGTGAGTCTAAATCAATTCCCAGTAGTGTAGCTGTGTCAACTGTTTCAAGTTGTGAATTTTTGTAAGAATAAGATATATTTAAGGGGGATTTTTGATAAGGTTTAAAAGGTATAATTTTAGTTTTATTAATATTAAGTTCAAGATTATTATTATTTAGCCAATAAAAGATTTTGTCCATTGTAATATTTAATTTTTCTTCTAGTTGTTTTAAATTAGAGCATTTCAAAATAGAAATGTCATCAGCAAAAAGAGTACAATCATCATCTATTAAGTTAGGAAGATCATTTATGTATATGAGAAACAATATACAACCCAACACACTGCCCTGTGGAATCGATCCTGATAAGTGAGCTTTATTAGATCTTATGTGGTCTATCTTTCCAGTCTCGAAGTTAGTATTTTCTATTTCCACATATTGAAAACGATTATTAAGGTAAGATTTGAACCATTTATGGGCAATTCCTCGAGTCTAGAAGTCTAGAAGATGATATCGGCCAAATGGGCACCGTCACAATTGATTACCATACGGGCTCGTTTTATGGCATTTTTCATCTCTTATGAATTAGCTAATTTAATAAATTAAATCTCTTATGGCGAGAATTTCGGGCCAAAGATTCTCGCACTCGTGTCGAATGTTGTCCTTGAGGGCTTCCAGAGTCTTGGTCAGAGTCGCTCGCTCAGTGTGTGCCGTTGCTCCGTCCTGTTGGAACCACATGTCCTGCAGTCCTAATTTTTCCAATTGCGGCAGAAAAAAGTCGGTCAACATGGCCCTATAGCGCGCCACGTTGTCGTTTGGCCAGCGGCGTTTTCGAAAAAAATGGCCCGATGACTCCTACAGCGTGAACAGCGCACCATGCAGTCACTTTGAGCGGGTGTTATGGCTCCTCGTGGATCACTCGTGATTTTCGGTGTCCCAGAAGTGATAGTTTTGCTTGTTCACGTACCCGCTGAGGTGGAAATGAGCCTCATTGCTCAATATGATTTTGGTCGAAAAATCGTCCACTTCTTCCTCGAGAATGAGGATGGCTTGGGCGTAGGCTACGCGCGTTCGGCGGTCGGCAGGCAGCAGCTGATGCACGGACTAGACTTTGTACGGGAACATGCGCAGGTCTTTGACCAAAATTCGCCTTAGGGACGTCCGGCTGATGGCTAATTGCGTGGCACGGCGTCTGGTTGATTTTCCCGGTGACAACTCGACATCTTCGGCAACAGCGGCGATATTTTGGGCAGAACGAGCGCTCCGGGGCCGGCCACTATTGGCAACGTCTCGTGTGGTCCCATATTCTTCAAGGTTGGTGGCCAAACGGCGCAGTGTTTGCGCAGTCGGTGTCGGACGGCCGGGAAATCAGCGACGGAATTCGCGCTGCGCCAACACCACAGACGAATTGTTACGCAAAAAATAGACACAATTATTCTGCTTTTTTGGGGAGTGTCATGGCTTGTTCACTTGTATTCTGCATCTGTCTAGTCCATAAATGTCAAAACAGATTTGAGATTGGCGGCCATTTGCAAAAATGAAAACATCTTCCAATAGGGTGATTTCTTTTGGCCCACCTTGTATATAGTTCTTTGAATTACAAATAAAATTTTTGCTAAGGTGTTTTCGTAAAGATAAACTGATTAAAAGGAGTTATGAACCCATCTCCATTCATGTTTGATTTGGCAGAAGTTCATTTTTTTTAATTCGTTCTTGCGAACAGGCTATAGCCATCGGCCTTACTGCCTCGTCTTTAGTATTTTCATTTTCGGTATTTACTTTTAGTATTTTGTTTTACAAAAATGTCTGATAAAGTATTCTCATCTCATCTCTCATTATTATTATGTTTTTCCTATTTTTCAAAAGTTATTAACAAAATGATTCACTTTCCGCTAAGAAATAGCAACTTTTTTTTAATCGCTCACTTTGACACATAAGCTATTGAGTTAAGGTTGAAATATTACCTCATGGTACGAATGAATGAACGAACTAAAACCGTTTGCAATTCATTTTCCGACTTGATTTGACATCAACCTAAATTGTATAGCTCTAATGACGTCGTGGTATGATATAGCAAAGCAGTTCTTTTTAGGGTCGTCAAGTGAAACGAATAAGAGTTCATGGTAGGCCCGCATGTCGACAATACAATGCAGTCTCGCTCAAGATTCTTGAAAAACCTCAAATATTCTGAGCGGCACTACAATTGCGCTTGTCACCCTGAGACATAAGATGTTACGTCTCATTTGCCCAGTAATTTCACTATCTACGACGCCCTTCTGACCGAAACACAAGGAGTCTCCCAATTTATCACCACATCGAAAAAGTTGAGCTTCAATTCAAGTGGCAAAAAATGGCACTCTTTTATGTTTTTTTTTTTTTTTTTATTTTTTATGGAATATGAGGACAAAAGAGCGTACGGGTCACCTGGTCTTAAGTGATCACCGCCGCCCACACTCTCCTGCAACACCAGAGGAATCACAAGAGCGTTGCCGGCCTTTAAGGAAGGTGTACGCGCTTTTCTTGAAAGTACCCATGTCGTATCGTCCCGGAAACACCGCACAAGGAAGCTCATTCCACAGCTTCGTGGTACGAGGAAGAAAGCTCCTTGAAAACCGCACTGTGGAGGACCGCCACACATCCAGATGGTGGGGATGATATCGTAACTTGTGGCGTGTCGTGCGAAGGTGAAATTCGGCGGCAGGAATCAGGTTGAACAGCTCTTCGGAACACTCCCCGTGATAAATGCGGTAGAAGACACACAATGAAGCGACGTCTCTACGCAACGCCAAGTGATCCAGCCGTTCACAGAGTACTGGGTCCCCGACAATTCGGGCTGCTCTGCGTTGCACGCGGTCAAATGGATCGAGCTGATACTGGGGTGCGCCAGACCAGAGATTACAGCAATACTCCATGTGAGGCCAGACCTGCGCTTTGTAGAGCGCTAGAATGTGGGCCGGCTTGAAGTATTGCCGTGCTCTATTTATGACGCCCAGTTTCTTTGAAGCCAGTTTGGCTTTGCCCTCCAGATGGCCACGGAATTGGCAATTGCTCGAGATTTCGAGACCCAGTATTCCGATACTAGGCGAGGCTTTAAGGGAAGTATTCTCGAAGAGCGGTGATAAGGCAAATGGGGTTTTTTTAGTGGTAAACGCGCAAACTTGAGTCTTCTGGGGGTTAAATTGGACAAGGTTCAACTTACCCCATTCCGCGACCTTCTCGAGAGAGGACTCGATAGAAGACACAAGTTTCACCCGGCACTGGTCGACGTTTTCCCGAGAGAGACCTGCATGGCCCGTGTATACGGCATCACCAGTGCTGTCGTCTGCATAGCAATGCATGTTGGCGGTGTACAACATATCATTGATATGCAGAAGAAACAGCGTGGGAGATAGCACATAGCCTTGGGGCACTCCAGCGTTCACGGGCTTGGGATTCGAGTAATAACCGTCGATAACGACCTGTATGCTGCGCCCAGTGAGGAAGCTGGAGGTCCACTTGCATAAGCTCTCGGGAAGCCCAAATGATGGAAGTTTTGCGAGGAGCGCCTTGTGCCATACACGATCAAAGGCCTTCGCTATATCCAGACCAACTGCCAGGCCTTCCCCCTTGCTTTCAATAGCCGCCGCCCATCTGTGTGTTAGGTATACCAGAAGATCGCCAGTCGACCGACCATGGCGAAAGCCGTACTGCCGGTCGTTGATCAACTGGTGACCCTCAAGGTATACCAAGAGCTGGCGGTTAATTATGCTTTCCATAATTTTGGAGAGTAGGGAGGTAATAGCAATAGGCCTGTAGTTTGCCGGATCCGAACTGTCTCCTTTTTTTGGGATCGGATGGACAAGTGCTGACTTCCATGAATCAGGGACTACGCCTTTTGAATAAGAGTGCCGGAATAAACGCGTTAGCACCGGCGTCAACTCAGGGGCACACGTTCTAAGCACGGTTGGAGAAATGCCATCCGGCCCGCTCGACGTCCTGACGTCCAACGAAAACAGAGCTCGCCTAACAGTTTTCTGTCGGAACTGTACTTCAGGCATGGAGCTCTGACACCGCGGGATGGTCGGCGGTGTTTTTCCGTTGTCGTCAAGAGTCGAGTTGGAGGAAAAAAGAGTGCACAGGAGATCGGCTTTCTCTTTTGCCGTATGGGCCAGGGTGTCATTCCTCATGTGCAACGGCGGCATGGACGGCTGGTTGAAGTTACCAAGAGCAGCTTTCGACAACGACCAGAACTTGCGTGTTCCGGTCGGGTAACTGGAAAGCTGCTCGCCAATTTTGACGACGTGCTTCGATTTCGCACGGGCGATTTGCCGCTTAAAAAATCTGGAGGCACGGTTATATTTCCTCTTCAGAACTTTGCAGTTCGGATCCTTTGAGCCCAGCGCCGCAACCCAAGTTCGATACGCCTGTTTTTTGCAGTCAGATGCTGCTTTAACTGACGCATCGAACCAGGGCTGTGATCTGCCACCGATCGGTACTACAGAGCTTGGTATAAAAATATCCATGCCCTGCAGTATCACATCGGCTACTGCAACGGCGCAGGCACTAGGATCATCTGAAAGGAAACAAACCCTGCCCCAGGGGTAGGATGCAAAAAAGGAACGCATCCTATCCCAATCTGCTGACTTGTAGTGCTAAACGCGGCGGGTCGCTGGTGGTCTGCGACGTTGGCGTCGGATAGGCACTACACTCCTGACCAGGCAGTGGTCGGACGTTCCGAGAGGGGCGTCGACAGAGACCTGGTAACCATCGGGATGTGTAGTCAGCAGAAGATCTAATAAGGACGGCATGTGGCTATTCACATCCGGGAGCCGCGTCGGCGACTCAACCAATTGGGACAGACCATACGCCAATGCAAAATTATGCACAGATCGCCCTGCGTAGTCTGTGGTACGTGATCCAAGCCATTCGGCATTATGCCCGTTGAAATCACCCAAGACTACGATTTCAGCGGAGGGGATCTGAGCAAGCACGTCATCAAATGCCGCTTGAACGCAGCCCATGAGGTGATCCGTTTCTGCGTTACCACTATGGGACCTGTAGACACACGCATAGATGCGGACGCGGTCCTCTAAATCGACGCGGAGCCAGAGAGTAGACAGGCCCCTACCCTCAAAATTGCCGAGACGGCGACAGCAGATATCCTCCCTAACGTACACACATACCCCGGCATGAGGCATGAAATTATGCTCAATTTTGTACCCGGGGTACGTTAAATATGACGTATCGCTAGGTGGAGATATCTGCGTCTCCGTAAGGAAACACAAGGCCGGCTGCGCCGTCTCAAGGTGGTGGTGGACGGCGTTTAAGTTGGAGTGAATTCCCCGGATGTTACAAAAGTCCACATTAAGCGTGGAGCGGGGTGCCGTGGTGTTGCTGCCCTGTTTGTCCTGTGACATACGCGGTACTGTGCCCTCCCCAGAATACGAGGGGCAGCCCGAGCGCGAATGCTCGGGGAGGGATTCTCCGGCTCTACAAGAGCCGGTACCCTCCTGGGGTAATTTATTTTTTAGGACCGCTCTCATATTTTGTTGGGGGGGGGGAAAGGACGGGGGGGAATGGCCTCCGGTCCTCGACAAAATATGTCTTTATTTACAGTTCCAGCATGTTACATTATATCTATACAATGTCAGTCTTTGCTTTTGATGCACCAAAATTAATCAAAATACCTAAAAACCCTCCTCACGACGCCACCACAAGCAGTGCCATTTAAGCAAGCATGAAAAGCCCTGCCGGGTATTCAACTAAAAAAACCTACCAGATGTATAATATTTTTGCCCTCGAAATTCCTTCACTGACAATAAAATCTTGTTAAAGTTTCTATTTTCTATTCTTTATCGTAGAAGAAACCAGGGAATTAGACAGAACTATGGCATAATCGGCAATCTCTAACTAATAAAAAAAGTATGTGTGTACTTATGTATGCACGCAAGAAGTTATACTTCTTTCAGGGGCGTGCATTGGTTTTCCAGCGCGGTAGGCACTCGAAGTCAAACTAGTTGTATTTGCGATTAATATTTAAAAATTGAAGTAAGTAAGTAAGTATATCTTTATTTGGAACAAACACTACAAATACACGTGAACATTTACAAAATATAATAACAAATAATATGAAAAAACTTATCTTAAAAATTACTATAATATACCTAATCTAAGTTAAACTAACATACATTAAAAAACTAAAGTAAGGCTTATTTTATATCAACATAATAAGGTGGTATTTGCAGTGTTATGTCCCAAAAAGGTTTGCTATTCAGCATATTAGTTGGGTATCACCCAACACTGATTTTCAGTAGCTACCTTCAATAAGCAGGCCGTCGCGATAACAGCCACAAGTGCTTCCATTATTAAATACAATAATTATGTAATGAATAAAAAATAAATAAATGATAGTACTCAAAACATAAGGTAAAAAATAATATTATAGTAGACGGCTAGATCGTAACAGTTATTAATTAGATATATATTGATTATATAATATATAAAATTCTCGTGTCCCGGTGTTTCTTACCAAATTCCTCCGAAACGGCTGCACCAATTTGTATGTAATTTTGTGTGCATACCGTTTTTTTTATATTTTTTTATTTTATATGCCCAATATATAAATATATATACATACATATATAAACATATATATCCATATATACATATACACATTAAAATATTTTCATTCAAACTATGAAAGAGATTTGCGGCGTGATTTTTTTTTTAAACTACATATTAAGATTTATTTTGAGAGAGGCCCAACTGAAGTGTAAACAAATACGTTTTATATTTATTTCTAATGGTATAAACACTATTTATATTACGAAGGGGAGGAGGTAAGTCATTCCATATTTTAGAATAATTATAACAAAAGCCTCCTTCGAATGCCGCTGACCGGTGTGGTGGTACACAGAGCAGGTAAGGAGAAGCTCTAGTGTGATACTTGCAAGTGTCAGCAGACCATCGTAACTTGGTATAAAGATATTGTGGAATTTTCTATTTTATAACCCCAAAAAGAACTCTCACAAAGCTTGATACGTGTCCCTACATTCAAGTAATTCCGAATATTGTATAAAATCTTAAGTCGATAGAAACAGTTTCGGACGGTAGTAAGTGTATGCTTCTCAAATCTTAACTGTTCGTTCATTAATAAACCCAAGTTACGTGCTTCATTAACTCTTTCGATACTTTTCTCATTTATTTGAAGTAATGGATGCTGTTGGCCAATAATATCGATCTGATTTCTAGTTCCTAATAGTACCTGTTATAAGGATAAATATAAGTTCACTTACCAACATTTTTCTGCCGTTCTGTCAGATTGATCGTGATTTTTAGCAAGATTTGTGAAATTATTCAAGTCACCGTAACCAGTATCATTCCACACAGTTTTCCTTGTAGAAAATAAACAGTAGGGGAAGCAGAACAATAAATTGGAATGGCGGCATCCAGCTAGCCAAGTGTATTTTTCGTAATACTTGGTATTGAAATATCTCATAATTTTACCTTTTTGTTGAGTTAAACTAATATTTTTGCATTGGTCTATAAAGAGAAACAATTTTTATTTTTTCTACGACCGAAAATTGTGCAAAAGCATAATTTTTTTTATGGAATAGGATTACAAACGAGCGTACGGGTCACCTGGTGTTAAGTGATCACCGCCGTCCACATTCTCTCGGCCTTTAATAAAGGTATACGCGCTTTTTTTTAAGTTACCCATGTCGTATCGTCCCGGAAACACCGCACAAGAAAGCTCATTCCATAGCTTCGTAGTACGAGGAAGAAAGCTCCTTGAAAACCGCACTGTGGAGGACCGCCATACATCCAGATGGTGGGGATTAAAAAAAAAATCATTTATTTCTGATATAACATTACAAAGCGATATGTACATATTATTCTGCCAAACTGCGCAGCAGTTTGTCGGCAGTAATTCTCGTGTTTCGCAAATTATCAAATCAATATTATGTTTTTGTGTGTGACAATTTAATAGTCCCTACCAGTATTTCTTAAGTCTATTTATTATGGACATTGTGCTAAGTAGAACTTTCGCAATAAGTTTTTCGCCTGATTTTTTGTTTTACAAATCGACAATTGTGACGCTATATGGGTAGTTAATTCATTTATTAATGTAGGTTTTACCTATTGTATGCTTCGCATACCGTAATAATTACAAATTTTAGGTACCACTAGCTTGTTTTTGTTAGATAGCCGAGTTGAGTAGGTATGCACTCTCTGTACTACGAATTTATTTATATCTCGATATTGTTCGATTATCGTTAATAATTTTACCTTTTTATCAATTGGAATAATATTACATATCTTAAACAAGCGTTCTTAGTTCCCGTTAAGTTTGTTTTTTATATTTCTGTTCACTAAGAGCTTTAATGTTCTCATTTGCAAAGTTTTGATTTTATTTTTTATTCGTAGTAAAAGTTAGTCCATAGCTACTCAATCCGTAACTAACTGTTGCCTCGACCAAAGAGTGATACAGGGTGTACAAAATATTTTTACTCACCGATGACTTTAAGTGATAAATTTTACCAAATACTGTGCGGAGTTTCAAACATACTGAGTTAACATGTGCATTCATGAGAAATTTTTATCAACGGTGAGCCCCAGGTATTTATACGACGTTACCTGTTCCAACTGACTACATTGACATATTTGTGAGGAACTATGCAAGCAAGAGTAACTATGTCCCATTATTTTAATTTTAATATCTTTATATTGACTATATGGTGAGAATATAAGCATACATTTTGTCTTTTCCATATTAATAATAATTCCATTGTCATGTGCCCATTTATTAATATTATCAAAATCTTGTTGCATTATGGTTTGAATAATATTTGGGTCTCTACTACTATACAATAAATATGTGTCATCAGCATACATATATGCTTTACAATTTTTTATAACTTTGCTCATACTGTTCACATGAATAATATATCCTATCGGACCAAATATGGAGCCAGTTGGAACACCATTTAATACTGTACCTGGATCACTCTCTGCTCCAAGGACATTTACTTTAAGTAGCCTGTTTTTTAAATAGTTTTGGAACCAGATTTTTATAGGCCCTCGTATACCGCACTCATCCATAGACTGCAATAAGGGGTCGTGCTCCAGCGTGTCAAAAGCCTTTTTAAAATCTATAAAAATAGCTACCACCAATTGTTTTTTGTTTAAATAAGTATTAACATCATTAGTAAATGAAGAAAGCGCTGTTGTTGTACTTCTATTTGGTCCTGAAACCATGTTGTATGTTCGATATAATATTATTATTTTCCAGAAATGCTACTTATTGGCCGACAATGACTTTTTCTGTAATTTTATTTATTGTGTTTAGGATTGCAATGGGTCTGTAATTTGTATAGTCTGTATGTAGTCCTTGTTTGTGAATTGGTCTAATTAATGACAGTTTTAACTCTTCTGGGTACATTCCTTTCTAAATGCTTAGATTGATAAAATGCGCTATAACCTGAGATATGTCTTTTTTAATTAATTTAATATCCCGAACCCTTATACCATTCCGAGCCTGGCGCCTTATTGCAATCTAGTTGATCAATAATTTTCTCTACTCCAAACGCAGTCACTTTTTGGTATCTAAAACTAATGTTGGATTCCTTAATATGATGCCTCTCTAAAAACTTGTGCTGACATTTATGTTTTATTTTATCTATTTCATTTGTGAAAGTATCACAGAATTTATTACATATAGTTTTGGGTGTTTCATTTTTACCCATATATTTTTCTTTACACTATCTACACATAAATTGTTCTTACCTAGCCAGCTGTTTATTTCTTTCCATATTTACGCATATCACCCTTACAGCATTCAATGGATTTTTTTCTTTGATTATTTTTACGATTTGCGGCATTTATGGCTTTCTGTAATTTATTTCTATATTTATTATACTTAAGTCTAAGTAGATTGTTATTTGGTTGAGCTTTCCATTGCCTAAAAAGTAAATCTCTGAATTCCATCATATTTTTCAGCTCCTTGGTAACCCATTCCTTAGTTTCACGTTTTTTTCTATTCTTGGTATGCATTTTCGAAGAGTGATATATCCTAACTTGTGGCGTGTCGTGTGAAGGTGGAATTCGGCGGCAGGAATCAGGTTAAACAGCTCTTCGGAACACTCCCCGTGATAAATGCGGTAGAAGACACACAATGAAGCGACGTCTCTATGCAACGCCAAGTGATCCAGCCGATCACAGAGCGCTAGGTACCCGACCATTCGCGCTGCTCTGCGTTGCACGCTGTCAAATGGATCGAACTGAAACTGGGGTGCGCCAGACCAGAGATGACAGCCATATTCTATGTGTGGCCGGACCTTCGCTTTGTAGAGCGCTAGAATGTGGGCCGGCTTGAAGTATTGCTGTGCTCTATTTATGACGCCCAGTTTCTTCGAAGCCAATTTGGCTTTGCCCTCCAGATGGCCACGGAATTGGCAATCGCTCGAAATTTCGAGACCCAGTATTCCGATACTAGGCGAGGCTTTAAGGGAAGTGTTGTCGAGAGCGGTGATACGGCAAATGGGGTTTTTTTAGTGGTAAACGCGCAAACTTGAGTCTTCTGGGGGTTAAATTGGACAAGGTTCAACTTACCCCATTCCGCGACCTTCTCGAGAGAGAACTCGATAGAAGACACAAGTTTCTCCCGGCACTGATCGACGTTTTCCCGAGAGAGACCTGCATGGCCCGTGTATACGGCATCACCAGTGCTGTCATCTGCATAGCAATGTATGTTGGCGGTGTCCAACATATCAATGATATGCAGAAGAAACAGCGTGGGAGATAGCACACAGCCTTGGGGCACTCCAGCGTTCACGGGCTTGGGATTCGAGCAATAACCGTCGACAACGACCTGTATGCTGTGCCCAGTGAGGAAGCTGGAGGTCCACTTGCATAAGCTCTCGGGAAGCCCAAATGATGGAAGTTTTGCGAGGACCGCCTTGTGCCATACACGATCAAAGGCCTTCGCTATATCCAGGCTAACTGCTAGGCCATCCCCCTTGCTTTCAATAGCCGTAGCCCATCTATGTGTTAGGTATTCCAGAAGATCACCTGCCGACCGACCATGGCGAAAGTCGTATTGTCGGTCGTTGATCAACTGGTGACCCTTTAGGTATACCAAGAGCTGACGGCTAATTATGCTCTCCATGATTTTGGAGAGCAGGGAGGTAATAGCAATAGGCCTGTAGTTTGCCGAATCCGAACTGTCTCCTTTTTTTTGGATATGATGGACAAGGGCTGACTTCCATGAGTCAGGGACTACGCCTTTGGAATAAGAGTGCCGGAATAAACGCGTTCAGCACCGGCGTCAACTCAGGGGCACACGTTCTAAGCACGATTGGAGAAATGCCATCCGGCCCGCTCGTCTTCCTGACGTCCAACAAAAACAGAGCTCGCCTAACAGTTTTCTGTCTGAACTGTACTTCAGGCATAGAGCTCTGACACCGCGGGATGGTCGACGGTGTTTTTCCGTTGACGTCAAGAGTCGAGTTGGAGGCGAAAAGAGCGCACAGCAGATCGGCTTTCTCTTTTGCCGTATGGGCCAGGGTGTCATTCCTCATGTGCAACGGCGGCATGGACGGCTGGCTGAAGTTTTCGGACCAAGAGCAGCTTTCGACAACGACCAGAACTTGCGTGTTCCGGTCGGGTAATTGGAAAGCTGCTCGCCGATTTTGACGACGTGCTTCGATTTCGCACGGGCGATTTGCCGCTTAAAAGATCTGGAGGCATGGTTATATTTCTATAACCATGCTTCCAGATCTATCTATATTTTATGCAGAGCTGCGTAAAATAATTGAAAAATGTGTGCCTAAGAAAAAAATTAAAAATAAAAGTTGTTGTCCTGTTTGGTATTCAAAAAACTTAATTAAAAGATTAGCTGAGAAGAATAAATATAGAAAACTGTACTTACAATATTGTAATCCTATGGATGAAATTGAATTTATGTTATTACGAGAAAGATGTGAAAAAATTATTAATTTAGATTATAAAAACTATTTAGAAAGGGTAGAACATAATATTAAATTAAATCCAAAAATTTTTCATTCTTACTTAAAACAAAAGCGCAATAATAAATGTGACTATCCTGCTCTTATGTCTTTTAATGGTTACTCATTCACTGATGGCTTGGATATTTGCAATGAATTCGCAAATCACTTTTAAAATATGTACATAATGTCAGACAAAATATTAAAAACAGGACCATCTATTAATACAAATTCCATACATAACTCACAATTAGGCAGTATCAACATGACTAAAATGGATGTTATAAAACTATTAAAAGGTCTTGATGTTAATAAAGGGCCCGGACCAGACGATATACCACCCATATTTGCTAAACGTTATTCTGTTTTCCTAGCAGAACCGTTATTGCTAATATTTAACAAATCTTTGTGTGACGGTGAATTCCCAAGATTTTGGAAAAGAGCCAGGGTAGTTCCCGTATTCAAAAGGGGGATCGAAAAGACATAGCAAAGTACAGACTAATATGTATTTTATCAATATTTTCTAAAGTTTTTGAAGAATTAATTTGTCCGCTACTAGCATGGTACATGAAACCAGCGATGTCAGATAACCAGCACGGGTTCATTAAAAAAAGATGGTGACAAAAAGTGGATGACGTAACAATGGCTCTGGATAATACAGCTCAAGTAGATTGTGTTTACGCGGACCTATCAAAAGCGTTTGATGTAGTTGATCACTATATTTTGTTAGAGAAACTCCGGAGATACGGTATCTGCAGGATTCTACTTAGCTGGTTTGAGTCGTACTTAACGAATCACAAAATAAATGTGGTCTTAGGAGGATATCAGTCCCACACATTTGTTGCGACGTCAGGAGTACCACAGGGCTTCAATCTTGGGCCCTTGTTATTTGGAATATTCATAAACGATATTATTGAATGTTTCAAGTACTGTCAGTTCCAAATATATGCTGATGACCTAAAGATATACAGTAAGATTAATGACATATGTGATTCAATTCATATTCAAAGGGACTTGGATAGACTTTCTGATTGGTGCGATCTCAATAATTTAAAATTAAATCACTTGAAATGCAAAAGCATAACCTTCAGCAGAAAAATTAAAAATGTTGAGTTCGATTATGGTATCAAAAACAACATTTTAGAAAAAGTAAATCAAATAAAAGATCTTGGCGTGATCGTAGATTATAAATTAAGCTTTATACCTCATATTGACAATATAGTTAAAAATTCACTAAAATTGTTGGGATTCATCATCAGGAATACAAAGGCATTTAGAAAGTCTTCTACTAAACTAAATAATAATAATAATAATAATAAAGCCTTTATAACAGTTAACAAAACAAAAATTTACTTACTAGCTAATAGACATACCATAAAACATTTTAATTAATTAATTTATCTTACATAACTATATTATTAACCTAATTATTAGCAGTAACTTTTAAACAGTCTGTGTCCTCTTTCTGTTAACTGTTTGTCCTTCGACAAAGGCCTCCTCCAAGGTCTTCCATTCTTTCCGGTTTCTTGTTATTCTATTCCATAGTGGTCCTCCTATCTGTTTCAGTTCATTCTCCCATCGTATGAACTGTCTTCCTCTATTCCTCTTATCTCCTCTGGGGTACCATTCAGTTATTGATCTAGTCCATTTTGGTGTTTCATCCCTCATAAAGTGGCCTACCCATCTCCATTTCAAAGTGCGTATTGTTTTCTCTATGCTTTTGAACTTAGTTTTTCCTTTGATATGATCCAATCGAACTTTGTCTTGGCGCTTTACCCCGACTACACTTCGTTCTATTGAGTTTTGGCAAACTTTTAACTTACTTAGTTGTTTTTGGGTAAGGGCCCAGGTCTGACAACCATAGGTAAGGCAAGGCAGTATGCAAGAGTTGAATACTTTTCTCTTGTCTTTTATAGAGATTTCCATGTTCTTCATCACTTCTTTTAATGACCAATACTTCTTCCAAGTGTTTGTGACCCTTCTGTTGATTTCTTTTTCTGTTGACTCCTTAGTAGCTATCACTTGTCCGAGATAAATATACTCTTCTACATATTCTATGGGTTCATTATTTACTGTTATTATAATTTTGTCAGAATTGGTCATTATTTTCGTTTTTTCGGTGTTGATAGAGAGTCCAACTCTCATGCTTTCTTCTGCTAACTGCTGAAGCATAACCTCTAAGTTTTTACCATTTTCAGAGAAAAGTATCAAGTCGTCAGCGAAGCGTAGATGATTTAGGTACTCTCCATTTATTCTAATGCCATATTCCTCCCAATTCATCTTACGAAATATCATTTCCAATACGGATGAAAATAATTTTGGCGAGAGTGGATCTCCTTGACGGACGCCTCTTTCTATGGCAAACTCTGAACTGAATTGGTCGAGTCTTATAATAGCTTTACTCTAGGCATATACTTTTTTCAGGATGCGAATGAATTTCTGATGTACACCTTGTTGTTCAAGTGCGCACCATATAGCATTGTGGTCCAACGTATCAAATGCTTTGTTGTAATCTACAAAGCCTATGTAATATTTCTTTTTCTATTCAGAGTATTTTTGCAGGACTTGCTTGACAACATGGATATGGTCTAAAGTTGAAAACTTACTCCTAAATCCTGCCTGTTCTTTCGGTTGGTTAAATTCTAATATATTTGTGCACCTAGAAAGCAAGATTTTGGAAAATATTTTATATACGTTTGACATAAGACTTATCGGTCTGTAATTTGCAATGTCTTTTTTATCACCCTTTTTGTGTATTAATATTATAGTTGATTTGGTCCAGTCTGCCGGAATAACTTCTGAATCTAGGATATCATTATATAGCTCTGTTAGTCTTGGTGCTGATTCTTCTATTGTGACCTTTAATAATTCGTTCGTTATTTGATCTTCTCCCGGCGCTTTGTCATCTTTTTGGGTTTTTATGGCTCTTAGGGTTTCTGAAAGTAGAACTCTGGGAACAGGTTCTTGATTTCTTATTTCTTCAGTACCTTGGTTTGCTCTAATTTTTCGGTCTACCTGGTTTTCCCTTCTTTTATAAAGCTCTTTGTAATAATTTGCTGCTGTGTTTGCTATTTTTTGTCTCTTTAGTATTTCTTTGTTGTTTTTGTCTTTTAAACTTGGCATCCATTCCTTTGCATGTATCAGTTCTTTGAAAGCCTTCTTCACTCCTCCTGTCTTTTCTATGTGTCTTTGTAATGTTGCAGTTCTTTTTGATTTCCTTTCTTTCCTTATATTTTCTTTAATTTTTTTACTTAATGTCGTAATTTCTTTTATATGTTCTTTTCTATTTTCCAATAATATTTTTCTTCGATCCATCAATTCTTTAATATCATCGGAAATTTTGGTTTTATTGGATTCATTATGTTTTTTTGTTTCTGTTTTAAGATTTGTTATAAAACTGTTGTATTTTTCTTCTATGGTCGTGCATTTTCCCATTGTAATGTTATTTATAGACTTTAATATTTGCGTTAACTTATTTTCATTAGCTTTACA
Organism: Leptidea sinapis; assembly: GCF_905404315.1. Lineage (NCBI taxonomy): Eukaryota > Metazoa > Arthropoda > Insecta > Lepidoptera > Pieridae > Leptidea > Leptidea sinapis. The sequence continues at coordinate 4,964,463 of NC_066268.1, forward strand.
CCGTAGTGGCCTTTCTGCTCTCTGTAATGTTCTTGGCCGTTTTGCCATAGAAATCATCAATTCTGATCGTACCATTCTGTGGTCTGTGTCGAAATTGAATTGAGATTGACTTATAATATTTATTTTATTAAAGTATTTTCTGTTGTTCGTTATAATGAAATCTATCTCGTTTTGGTATTTGCCATCGGGTGAAATCCATGTCCATTTCTTGTTCTCTTTTAAGTTGCATGAGCTATTCAGAATGAATAAATTATTCTGCAGTGCAAAGCTTATCAATCTTTCGCCATTTTTATTTCTTTTCCCGTAGCAGTATTTATCTAGTATTTGTTCTTCGCCATTTTTCCGTTTACCTATTTTTGCATTGAAGTCGCCCATCAAAATTATATTTTTATGTCCATGCTTTAAAGTATTTTGCAGGGTTTCAAAAAAATGTTCTGTTTTCAGCAAACCTTCTTTATTTGTTGGTTCTGTGGGTGCATATACCTGTATGATAGAAATTTTTTCTTCCTTGCCGTTGCTGTTTGGAATAGTGAGATGTAAGACTGCTATTCGTTCGGAAACTCCGTTTATTTCATCTAACATGTGAGCAATATTTTTTCGTATTAAAAACCCAACTCCGAATTGACCTGGTGTTTCACCTTTGTAAAATAAAATATATTCCTTGTATTGTTCTATTTTTTCTCCTAGTCTTCTTACTTCGCTCATGCCAATTATATTCCACTTTAAATTATGTAAAGCAGTTTCAAGCTCGATTAATTTTTCTGGGGTACTTAATGTTCTGACATTGATTGTTGCTACATTTAAGCAAACGGATTTTTTGTTTATGTTCCTTGGAGGGGTTTGGTCGTGATTCCCCGCGGGGACCAACCGTTTTGGGGAATGTTTATTATTGTTGATTTTTTGATCATTTAAGTTTATTTTTTTGTTATCTTGTCTATTTCGGTTACTGCGTACTAATTGCTATTTACTACTTTTTTTCTCCATCTGTAAGCTTTTAAGTGAATCTGATCTTTGTCTCATGAAGTTTGTGATCCTATTTACCTTGTGGGGGTTAACAATATCCTCTACTGAACCACTAACTCCAGATGTTGGGTTAAATCTCTTCCTTGTTTGGAATTTTGTTGTCTTGTTTTATTGTACTACCAACTTGTCATACTTGATGAAAGCGTATCTTCCCTTTTGCCGTTCTTCTTGTAATTTTACCTGCAGTTCTTTCCGCTTCGCTAAAATTTCTCTAGGGTAATCTTCACTTATATATATTTTATTTGGAAGATATTTTTTTGATTTAAGGATTTGTGTTTTTTTCCACGTTGTTGTTAAGGTAAATAGTATAGGTCTCTTGATTTTCTCATTTTTCTTTCCAAGTCTATAAGCTGTTCTAATTTCTAGATGCCCTATTTCGATCTTCATGTTTCGTAGGACTTTGGTAATTAGTTCACTTAGCTCCATCGAGTTGGTTTCAACTTCATCAACACCGTGTAGTATCAAATTGTATTTTCGTATATCTTTTTCTAATTTGCAAACTTTGTTACTCAATTCATCCACAGTATTTCGTAGCTCTAAATTTTCTTTTACTAAAACATTAATTTTTTCTTCAAATGATTGTATTAATCTATTAGTTATTTCCTCTGTTTGTTTTTTCATTTCTGTTTGCATTTTTGAAAATAATAATTGCATTTGTACATCCATTTTGCAAGATTTTAAATAAAACGAATGAAATGATTATTGTTAAAATCTGTAGCATGTATACTATATTTTCGAAATGGCAATACTATAGAGTGAGCCGTCCTTTTACGTTTTGGCTTAAAGGTCTTATTACCAGGCCATAAACTCTAGCCCTTTTGCACCCTCTATGGCATACAAATGTCTTGTTGATCTATGTCACAGTTTGACAGTTTTGACTTTGACATCCAAACAATAAATTTTTATGATAATAACAACATGAATATGAATGATTAATTATTATGTATTTATAATGATTAATGATTATTAATTTATCTCCCAGCAATGTATTCACACTTCAGCTTTTTATTTCGTTAAGTTGTTGAATATGATAATTGAAATTGTTTCAAATCTTGTAATATCCCCAATTCTTAACTCTGTTTAGTGAAATAAGGAATGATGTGACTCCCTCGATTTTTACCGTAAGTAAATGCTTGTAAATAAGGTAATTTAATTTGTGTTTTATCTTCAGTTTAAATCACTTACTCAATCCAGTCAAGTATTCACACTTTAAAATCACAATTTAAACACTTATTTTAATATTTTATTTATGTTTTATTGGAGCGTTGCTAAGTACGTGTTTCTGTTTTGACAGCTTGTAACCGAAAAACTTCTACTAAACTAGCACTTTTTAATTCGCTTGTTCGAAGCAGACTTGAATACTGTTCTATTGCATGGAACCCATATTATCAAATACTTAAAAATAGGGTAGAGAGAGTCCAGAAGAAGTTCTTACGGCACCTAGCATACAAGGATAAAATACATAAAAAGGTTAACACCTACACTGATCTTTAAAATTTTATAAAGCGTCGTCACTGTCTGATCGCAGGGACTTAATTGATCTCTCTTTCCTAAAAAATGTTATAGATGGAGGGGTCGATTGCCCAGATTGCTTCATGGTTTAGTAAGTCTCTGATAAGAATAATCTTGGAAAAAGAAAGTAAGAGATAAAAGTATATGAAATACAAAAACCCACGCGATAGGTTGGAGTATGAATTACTCCGTGAGCGTAGTAAAAAAATAATAGACGCATGCCTACAAAATTATAAAAAACGGATCGAGGGTAATATTATCAGGAATCCTAAATGTTTCTGGAACTATATTAAGGATAGACGAGGTGTTCAAACTACTATACCTGCCGAATTGACCCTTGATGAGGTAACTGCTAACACTGGTACAACAATTGCAGAATTATTTGCTAAAAATTTTTCATCAGTGTTTAGTAACGTAGTATTAACTGATAGTCTAGAGTCCGCAGCGCATGGTCTGCCATTTTTGAGTGTAGTAAAATTCAGTGAACGTGAAATTAAACGTGCCATTAAAAATCTTGACAGTTTCAAAGGTGCCGACCCAGATGAAACCCCTCCCGTATTTGTAAAGCGCTGTGGCCCTACTCTTGCTCTGCCACTGTCACTCCTTTTCAACAAGTCTTTACATGACGGGGTATTTCCTGAATTGTGGAAAAAAGCTAAGATAGTTCCAGTATCCAAAAAAGGTGACAATAAAGACGTTAAAAACTACCGTCCTATACCCATACTTTCCTGTATACGTAAACTGTTTGAATCCCTTGTTTGCCCAATTGTCACGCGCCACTTGGAAAGCCTGATATCAGATTGTCAACATGGGTTTCGAAAAGGACGTTCTGTCACAACAAACTTGGTGTCGTTTATGTCCCATCTCAGTAATGAAATAGATAGTCGACAGCAAGTAGACTGTGTGTACATGGATTTCTCGAACGCTTTCGATAAGGTGTGTCACTCGCTTCTTGTAGATAAATTGAGAGGGTCTGGTGTGGAACCTTGCTAGAATGGTTTAATTCATACCTAGCAAAAAGACTTCAGTTTGTGGTGCTAAACGGTCACATATCACATGAGTATGTTGCGTGTTCAGGAGTACCACAAGGATCCCACCTGGGCCCTGTTCTCTTCTCGGTGTTCTATACATTACTGTAAATACTCACTTTTTGCCGATGACTTAAAAATATTCAAAGTTGTTAGTTCGAATAGTGATGTGGAGCTCATCCAAGCTGATCTTGATGCAATAAATACGTGGTATAAATGAAATGGTGTGGTTATTAACACAAAGAAATCTTATCACATAAAGTACACAAAGAAAAATATACAATTACCATCATCGTATAATTTACAGTCCGATAAGTTACAAGAGGTAACTGAGATTCGAGATTTGGGCGTGACAATGAACTCACAATTGAAATTCAAAGTACACATGGACACGACAGTAAAACTAGCAGCCAGGATGTTAGGTTTCCTTAAAAGAAACACAAAAGGATTTGTTTCTCCTCAAACCAAAATAATTCTTTATAACTCACTGGTTCGCAGCAAACTAGAATTTGCATCAGTTGTGTGGAGTCCCCAATACGCAGCACCTTCTCAACGTTTAGAAAGACTACAAAGATCCTTTACTAGATACTTGGCATATCATAGTTCCAGCATCTTTCATAACCACCTACGACCAGCGGCTGAAACACTTTGAAATGTTGTCACTCTACAATCGCCGCATAATACGGGATCTAACATTCCTCAAAAAGCTGTTATCAGGACAGACAGCGTGCAGTGAATTGCTGCATAAAATAAATTTCAAAATCCCGCACAGATATCCACGAAATCCGATTACTAACATACTTGTGGAACCAGTTATATATATATTTAAGGGCATTTGTCCTACACAAATGCCCTTAAATATTCTCCATTATCAAGGATGTGTTCTGAGTACAATCGATTTTCCGCGTCCATAATAGATTTTGATATTTTTCATGACACCGTGACAAGTCTGAAAAAAAAACTAACCGCACATTTCTGTTTGTAAATAATAATAATATGTAAGTTGATATTCATACAAACTATTTCTTCGTTATATTGTATCTATTATTGTTAGTTATTTGCTTAAAATCCTTGTTAAATTTGTTGGTCGAACTGTATTTTGTATTTAAATTAATGTCTTGCAATGAGAGTGGTGTATGCACCAGTAACTGCCATTCATACCAGATTATAAACCTATAAGACCATAATTATTTTTAATGTTTTTTATGTAATGCTGTTGGTGTGTCAATATATAAATAAATAAATACTCCAGTCCAGAGAAAGAAACACGTGACAAAAAATTACAATGAAAGTATTTATTTAATAAAAACCATAAGATACAGCATTAACGCCACAAATATGTGCAGATTTTCCTTTTCAATTTCCTAAATTCCGTAATATNACTATGAAGTCTTCCAACTCGAGTCTCCCCTTTTCTCTGCAATGGCTTTTATTAGATCTGGCGAGGCTTTCTTCGTGTCGTATACCTGACCAATTGATGCAGCAGTGTCCAAAAGGAAGGTAGTTGCGTTGAAGAAATATGGCAATTCAGCAGCTTTATAATCCCAAGGGAAGGTATGGTGATAATTATGCCAGCCTTCCCCAACAGATACAAAGGAAACAGCCAGGTTCTCTGAAGGCATTATGTTCCTGTAAAATATATAGTACTAGTCGTATATTAACTAGCTGACCCAACAGACGCTGTTCTTTCAACAGAAAAAAAATATGTACCTAAGTATTCGGGAATAATTGAGTCTAAAGCCAACGGAAATAAAGGATTCCATAATGTGTAGTGATAAAATGGTAAGGATTTATATCGTATTTGTCTAAACAGCATTTATCTACACCCATGCTTTAAATCCTGAGCTTATTGCCAACATTAAAACACCCAATATCCTAAAATCCATTACATCATCCAACCGAGTGTTGTAATGAAATTCAGTACAACATTACAACACTCGTTTGTATGATGTAATGGTTACAAAGACTGGCTTTTTTATGTTAGCAGTAAGCTAACTGTATCAGAATCTTTATTAGAGGATTCATATTATGGATGTAGATAAAGTCTTGTATGCAAATGTTGTTAATTAGGTATTAAAACACTCATGTGATACTATTATCACATAAACCTACATTCATGTTTTAATACAAAGGGTATTAAACAACAGTTCCATAAAAAACTATTATATTACCGCTTTATAATTGACAATTTTTAAAGTATTGCTAGTATTTGAGAAGCCAATAAGTTCTTACATTAGATTTGAAATTTAGCAAAATTAATATTATGACAATTCATTGCCAGTACATATACAAGAACCTCCTATACGCTCATAAACATAGTAGCCAATTTAAAAGAATAGTGATGTACATATTCAAATTCAAATATTTTTATTCAAAATAGGATTTAAAATCAGTTATTGAACCTCAAAAACTACCACCCATTCGAAAGAGACATAATGTCAATACTCGAAACAAACATAAACTCGCAATTCCATCTCTGGCTCCGTTAAATTGCTAAATCTTTTAAAGTGGACTGTGTTATATATTATAATAAGATATAAAATTAGTTAAAACGTTAGTGGTGTAATAAGTACCATATGTCGAAATAGGCAAAGATGTTTAACTTTTGTTAAAACAGTTTGTGGCGCAAAGCTAAAATTGATTGGTATAAATGGAAAGTTACACAGACGAATTGTTGGTTTATGCACATGTATGTTACCTCTCGTGCCTCCAGATTTTATCACTGAAGAATGGGATTATATAAAAAATGAGGCCAAAGGTTTGGGTGCCTCAGTTGGCAAAGTAAAAGACTTTTTAGAGTACATGAAGAAATACTGGCTCAAACATGAAAGTTTCATTGCAGAATGGAACGTTTACGGTCACACGAAACGACACAGAACAAATAATGTTTGCCAAAGTTGGCACTCTTCACTTAACAAAATAATTAACAAAAATTATGAGACAGTTAATAAATTATTAAATGTCTTAAAAGGGGATATGGAAATAGTCATTGAAAAAAGCCCAAGGAAAAAGAGACAAATTGAGAAAGATAATTTGATCATTAACACCCAAACAAACCTTATCAATAATATTTCTTTAGGCCATTTTATGAAAACGTTTCTTACACCACCAATTTTATTACACCACTAACGTCTTAACTAATTTTATATCTTAATAAAATAGTGTAGTTAAACCCGTGGTGTGAAGACGAGGAAAAAACAATTTCTATCATTAATCATTCGTTATCTAAACTATCGAGAATGTCGATATCATGAGAATTGAAATTGACACATCACTTATATCAATTACCAACAGGGTGTAGTAAAACCCTTGGTGTGACCACGAGGAATAACAATTACTCGTAGTCACACTGGTGTGACCACGAGTCGTGAATGTAAAAAATTAAGTGTATCGTAAAAATAAATTAACATCCAAGGCCTATTATAGTGTGAAAGATTATTTGAATGTCAAAGATAGTTGTAATTAATGTTTGTGTCATGTCATTTGAATACTATTGTAAGTTTTGTACTTCAACCTTGCATTAAATAACTTATAAAGTTTTACAGTGAATAAAGATTTTTTTGAATTTCAATTAGAAATAAAGAAGATTCCATATTAATTTAATCTATGGCAAAACATTGCAGGTGCTACTAAGTGTTGGAGCTACGTACCTGTCATAAGGCTTCAATCCATGAAGATGAGCAAAACTGTTTACAGACCACGTGCAATGCAAACAAAAGACGTAACGGAGACCGACGGTGAATAGAGAAATGGACCACTTTTCACCGAAAGCCCAAACTGGTAATACAGCTGGTATCACGAAGCATAATAACAGTTTAAATTTCCCAAAATGTCTGAAAAAAAGAACAAAGTAAATTGTGGCCATGTGCCACGGATAAATATAATATTTATAGATATTTTAGATTAGATAGAAGAAATGAAAAAGTAGCTCCCACCATTACTGTTCGCACTACATTTGCTGAACGACACTTTAGCTGTCAATCAGTGTACTTATATAATAAAATAAATCGTGTCCTAAATATATATCCTATGACATAACATCTATGCAGAAAAGCTTTAAATCATTGGGTAACTTGTCTTGCTTATGATAAGTGGAAAATTTTCTGATCAGACTGACATGACAAACATACGCATTCTATAGATGGACCCACTTAAAGGTCCAAATTCTACCCCACATGCACACACACTCACTCACACACACACACACACACACACAATCACAGTTTCAGACTTGTTTTCATCGTGCGATAGTTGTAGAATTTGCTTTTTAATCATTTCTGTTTATTTCTATATTGTTTATTAAATAAAATGTATCTGCTAAGGAAATTGCGAGATATTCCCAATACAAGTGTCCTAAGACAACTTACTGGGAAGACTCAACCACTAAAAATGTATATGTAATCTTTGAAATAAACGAAAATTATTATTATTACATGTATGTTTATTTTCTTTTCTTTTTTCTTTTCGTTTTTTTCTTAACAAATTCAAAATATGGCTTAAACTAACATTATTATTGCTACCAGATAATCTACGATAGGCACTTAACCACATTGTTATATTGCCAGATTGTATTTTGCCCAGTAATACATACGCATGGATAAATCTGTTAAAAACATAAGTACAAAATAAGTTAGTTGCTTAGTAGTTTCAAAAAGAGTTATATGAGTTATAAAAAAGTTATAAAATCTTGCAAAAATAACAACTGTACGTCATTTAAAGTTTTAATTGGTTTACATTAATAATATTGAAATTATTTTCATCAATAAAAATTCATAGTTATAACATGAGTTTTTCTTGATATTTTTTTAACTATGGCACCAATTGTATAATAACTTTAACAAGCTTTGAAAAAGTTGAAGTTTCCAAATTTAAACATTCAGAAATAGAACATGCTATCAAAAGAGAAAAGAATGGAAAATCTCCCGGACCTGGCTATATAACGAATGAATATTATTAAAATCATTGCATATTTGTCTCGAAAACTTTTCTCAGAACCACCAGAAAGCATTTTTAGAAGTTTGGAGATTTACAATATTGCTATTCATATAAAGACTATGAAATGAAACCACTATATTGATGGTTTAGTTCTCATATTATAAAATGGCAAGACCCTCCAAACCATGTTACAAGATTAGGCTAAGAAAAGTAAAACAGTTGGACTCTCCATGAATAATTCAAAAATTTAAATTATGTCAAACAGGGAAGAGAACGCCAACGCGGCTCCCGGATGTGGATATCCACATGAAGTCCTTATTGGATCTTCTGCTGACTACACATCACGATAGTTACCAGGTCTCTGTCGACGCCCCTATCGGAACGTCCGACCATTGCCTGGTCAGGAGTGTAGTGCCTATCCGACGCCAACATCAAAGACCACCAGCGACCCGCCGCGTTTGGCACTACAAGTCAACAGATTGGGATAGGATGCGTTCCTTTTTTGCATCCTACCCTTGGGGCAAGGTTTGTTTCCCTTCGGATGATCCTAGTGCCTGCGCCGTTGCACTAGCCGATGTGATACTGCAGGGCATGGGTATTTTTATACCAAGCTCTGTAGTACCGATCGGTGGCAGATCACAACCCTGGTTCGATGTGTCAGTTAAAGAAGAATCTGACTGCAAAAAACAGGCGTATCGAACTTGGGTTGCAGCGCTGGGCTCAAAGGATCCGAACTGCAGAGTTCTGAAGAGGAAATATAACCGTGTCTCGAGAATTTTTAAGCGGCAAATCGCCCGTGCAAAATCGAAGCACGTCATCAAAATTGGCGTGTAGCTTTCCAGTTACCCGACTTGAACACGCAAGTTCAGACAGAAAACTGTTCGGCGAGCTCTGTTTTCGTTCGACGTCAGGAAATCGAGCGGGCCGGATGGCATTTCACCAATCGTGCTTAGAACGTCTGCCCCAGAGTTGACGCCGGTGCTAACGCGTTTATACCGGCACTCTTATTCAAAAGGCGTAGTCCCTGACTCATGGAAGTCAGCCCTTGTCCATCCGATCCAAAAAAAGGAGACAATTCGGATCCGGCAAACTACAAAAATTTAAGTATGTTACAGGTAGCGATATAATAAAAATCTTCAAATTAATTAACCTAAAAAATACAAAAGACCTTTGGGGCCATTCGACTAATATTGTAAAATACATACTTGACATTATAGCACCTGAATTAGCAATAATATTTAATGAATGCATAGATGAGGGTGTGTTCCCTGACCTCAAGAAATACGGCAAAGTTATACCTTTGTTTAAATCGGGCAGTTTTTTTGACCCTGCTAATTTCAGACGTATTTCAGTGCTGCCTGTTTTTAGTAAAATTTTTGAAAAACTTTTGCTTCAACAGCTACAAATGCATTTTTGTAAATTAATGAACAAAAATCAGTTTGGTTTCACTAGGGGCTTATCAACAATTAATGCGGGTACTAGACTCATTGAGCACATCTTTGACGCCTGGGAAGAGTCACAGGATGCATTGGGCATTTTTTGTGATTTGTCAAACGCATTTGACTGCGTCCACCATGAAACTTTACTCCTACAACTAAAATTTTATGGAGTGAAAAATAGAGCCCTAAATCTGTTAAGCGAACGGTCTTCGGGTAAACCTGTGGGAATAGGTGTTCCACAGGGTTCCATTCTCGGTCCTTTCTTGTTTCTTATATATATTAACGATCTACCGTTTGTTGTAGATGATAGCCATGAGATTGTATTGTTTGCTGATGATACCTTACTTATTTTTAAAGTGAAGCGACGTGCGGATATTGATGACGAGGTAAACAATGCACTCTCAAAGATAGTGCGTTGGTTTGAGACGAATAATCTGCACTTAAACCCCTTAACCGCTGAAATTAATATCGGATCCATCACTAAAACTATGCGTAAAAAAACAATTATAAATCTGTAATATTTTGTGATGAAATAGGGAAAAATTTAGGCAATTTACTGCACAGTAAAATAGAACACACAGTAATAAATAACTGCTTCCCAAACACTAGTTTTCATGATATTATTCCAAAAATATTACGTTCAAATTTAACACATGTAACAAACTTAATAATATGATTTGGAAATAGAAGAGACATGAACAAACGTGACCTTATCAAATATGTTGAGACACTATGTTTACTAAATATTAATAAAATTGTAATATTTACATTCCCGTACAGCAAAAGCCTACCACAAGCTGAAAACGAACTTAGATATAATTTAAATTTAACATTACATACTATTCTAAATAATAATAAACTAATTCACCTGATCGACACCAACAATTATGTAAAAAATAATTTATATTTGAGAAAAGGTAGTTACGACCTCTCAGACTTTTATAAACGTCAAGTAGCTGTGTCACTGTCTTACTACTTTAGTATAACAGCCAGGAATTTGGCTCACCAGAAAATGCACACTATTTGTTCTGAAGAGATTCATGACAATCTCACATTGGAAGCTATCCCAAGTAATTTAAATTAGTTTATAAGACAACAGAGGATGTCTCTAGCATTAATAAGCTACAAAATAAATTATTTAAGACAACGGAATTATCCTCTAGCAACATTAAAACAAATAACAATTAATGTAATATTAGAAGTAGCAAAGAAAGAGGAATAATAACTTTAGTACATCAAATCATCCAGTGTTTAAGAGGCAAAGATTTAGAAGTAGAATTATTTTTGAACAGCATTTTTTTTATTTTTGAATGATATTGATATTTTATGTATTACTGAACATTGGCTAAGAGATTATGAGCAAATGTTTAATTTTACCAATCACATAGTTGGAAGCTCGTTTAGTAGAACCAACTTTATTCATGGTGGTTCCTTGATTATAGTCAACAAACAATTTCAGTGCAAAAATCGTAAAGATATCGAAGCATTATCTGTTGAGCGTGTAGTGAAAATATCTGCAATAGAGATAAAAAAAATAATAATTCTATGTGTATATAGACCGCCGCTGGCAAATTTTGAAATATTTGAAAAAACTATGGATGATGTGTTATCGAAACTATTTCAATCGAAAAAGAAATTAGTTGTATGTGGCGACTTTAATGTTAATATTATAAACATGAAAATGACATCAGCGCATGTTTTCAATTTAGTAACTTTCTTCTGTATGCTGATGATCTTAAGATATATCACTCCATTAGCAACTTAGATGATAGTCATCAACTACAAAAGGACTTGGACCGTTTGAGTGTTTACTGTGACAAAAATAAGTTGGATCTTAACTTAAACAAATGTAACAATATATCCTTCACACGTAAAAAAAAACATTATTAACTCTACTTACTCTCTTTGTGGAACTTCTCTTGTTAAGGTCGATAATGTCCATGATTTGGGACTTAGTCTAGACAGTAAATTTTATTAGTTTTACCGATCTCCTCATTTATAATTTTCCAAGTTGTTTTATTTTGTCATTGCTATTTTTAATCTTTAAACTTATGGTGTGAGACTTAGCTAATTTAAAATCTTTCTTGAATTCTTTATAATATAATAATTTAATAGAATTTATAATATAATAGAATAATATAATAGAATAAGAGAAATAATGAATTCAAATTAAAGATTGGTAACAGAAACATAAAAACAGATTCTGAAATTGCAGATACATTTGAAAAGTTTTTTACTGATATACCGGTCTCTACGACAAAATGTCTAAATTCCTCAGCTATATCTGCAATGAAACTACAGAAAAACGTATCTTTATGTAATACAAACTTTAAATTTAAGTATGTTGATCGCATAGAGATTATTAAAACGTTTAGACTAATTAGCGTTAAGAAAACTAAAGATCTCTGGGGAAGCTCTGCTAACGTAGTGAAATCTGTAATAGAAATTGTAGCCAAAGACTTAGCTTTTATTTTCAATAAGTGTGTAGATTGCGGTATATTTCCAAACAAAATGAAACAGAGCAAGATCACTCCTCTATTTAAGTCGGGAGACAAAACTGACCCCACCAATTTTAGACCCATATCAGTACTACCAACCTTTAGCAAGATTTTCGAAAAAATTATGTTAACGCAATTAATTAACCATTTTTACAATAAAAACCTCATGCATAATAAACAATATGATTTTACTCAAGGTCTTTCAACCACAGATGAAAGACCTTGAGTAATACCATATCGAGTGTTTTGTGATTTATCCAAGGCATACGACTGCGTTCATTATGAAACCTTACTTCAAAAATTTCACCACTATGGTGTTAGGGATGTTTCACTAGATTTAATAAAATCATACTTGTGTAATAGAATTCAAAGAGTAGACGTTGATGGAAAAAATCAACTAGCTCTATCATATCGATGGGTGTACCGCAGGGCTCAATCTTGGGCCCTTTTTTGTTCCTGGTTTACGTCAGTGATTTACCATACCTTATTCAAAATAAACATGATATTATACTGTTTGCTGACGATACATCTTTGTTATTTAAAATAAAACGCCAGCAAAAAACTTTCTGTCAGGTTGACGACGACATTGCTGAAGTAGTAAATTGGTTTAATGTTAATAACATACTTTTAAACGAAAGGAAAACAAAATGTGTAAGGTTTACACTTCCAAATATAAAGCACCAACCAACACCTATAAAAATTAATAATGAAAAACTTGATGTAGTAGAAACGACAACATTCCTAGGCATTACATTAGACTTTAAGCTACAATGGGGTGCTCACATAAAAAACTTATGTAATCGACTTAGCTCTGCAGTATTTGCGATAAAAAAAATTAGGCAGCTGACAGATGTTGGAACGGCTAGACTTGTATATTTCAGCTACTTTCATAGTGTCATGTCTTACGGAATTATATTGTGGGTTAGGGCTGCAGATATTGAAAACATATTTGTGCTGCAGAAAAAAGCAATTCGAGCAGTCTATAAAACGCGTTCAAGGGATTCATTGAGAGAAAAGTTTTGTGAAATAAATATTATGACAGTACACTGCCAGTACATATACGAGAACCTCCTATACGCCCATAAAAATATTAGCCAATTTAAAAAGAATAGTGATGTACACAGTGCCAATACTCGAAACAAACATAAACTCGCAATTCCATCTACTAAGCTCCGTAAAATTGCTAAATATTTTAAAGTGGATTGTGTTGTATTTTATAATAAACTCCCAAATCAAATTAAAATGTTACCTATTAAAAAATTTAAATGTTTCGTAAAAAATAAATTAACATCTAAGGCCTATTATAGCGTGAAAGATTATTTGAATGATAAAGATAGTTGGAATTAATGTTCTAAATTTTGTTAATGAATATTGTTATACTCATTTGAATGCTATTGTAACTTTTGTACTTCATCCTGACTTGCACTAAATAACTTATAAAGTTTTACAGTGAATAAAGATTTTTTGACTTAGACTTTGACTTTGAAACAGTGAAAAAACAAAGTGTTTGCGGTTCATTACACCAAACACAGCGGAAGTACAAACCAACGCACTTATAAATGACCAGAGATTAGAACTTGTGGACACTACGGTCTTCTTGGGTATCACGTTAGATAAAAAGCTTCAGTGGGGTCCACATATTACCCATCTAGCAGATAGACTCAGCTCTGCGGCATATGCACTTAGAAAGATTAGAGAGTACACGAATGTTGCGACCGCTAGATTACTGTACTTTAGTTATTTTACCAGCACCATGACGTACGGTATATTACTATGGGGTCATGCTGCTGACATTGATATAGTGTTTGCACTGCAAAAGAGAGCTGTTCGTGCTATATATCAGCTTGGTTATAGACAGTCTCTCAAAGAAAAATTTAAAGATATAAATATTATGACTGTTCATTGTCAGAACATTTATGAAAATTTAATATACGTTCACAAAAATCGTCACCTTCTTGCTCTTAATAGTGATTTTCATTATTATAACACTAGAAATAAGGGATTGCTCATTGGGATGCATTAATCGCATATAGTTACCCCTATCACGTCCTTGCGGGAATACATCTAATTACCAATAACCCTGTATAAGGAAAATGTAAAAATAATGATATACTCATACCTATCAAAGAACACCAATATGGGATCACCAGTTATATCATTCATGTCAATCTTGGAGCCCTCACTAATAACATGAGGATGTTTTTTCATCATGAGCCACCCCATATGGGAGAAGAAGAAGCCACGAGAAGCATCATGGGGATCAGCTGAGGTCTCAGTTTTTTTATGATGAACACGATGATCACGGACCCATTCGTAGACTGTGTTCTGAAAGTTCATTTATTTATTTACTAATAATCCAACAGCTTTATATACTATTACAATAGACTTACAAATAATTTTACAAATATGCCAATATAGGATTAAGAATAATTGTTACAAAACTTTAATAGGTATACATCTGTTATTTTATGCTAATATTATTACATACGTTAATAATAATACTATTTAAAAGGTGTGTGTGTGTGTGTATAGTGTACGTGATTGAGTGTTTTCGTGTTTATGTTATACAATAAAGTATTCATAAAACCAAATGAATATGAGAGAAAATTGAACATCAAATTGTCGTTCGAATATTAATATAATTGTAACATATTCTGGTTCTTAGTTCTTCTTTGTTCTTCGTTCATGCCAGCATTAATGAAGTCATCCGCAGGGCATTTGGCGCTCTTAATATACCAGCTGTTTTAGAGCCAAATGGTATTACCCGCCGCGATGGCAAGCGTCCTGATGGAATGACGCTGGTGGCTTGGGCACGGGGAAGGGCGCTGGTGTGGGACGCTACTTGCGTCGACACTCTGGCTCCTTCTCATGTCCAAGTTACGTCAGTTGGTGCTGGGGCTGCTGCTTCGACTGCCGAAGACAGCAAGCGTCGCAAATATGTTGGTCTCAGTGAGTCATACATCTTTGTGCCGTTTGGTGTCGAGACACTTGGCCCGTGGGGCCCAGAGGCGCGGAGAATGTTCAAAATACTATCTTCGCGCCTCAATAAGGCTACTGGAAACCCAAGCGCTGGCAGCTATTTCGGTCAACGGATCAGCCTTGCTATCCAACGCGGTAATGGTGCCAGTATTCTTGGTACGCTTCCACGTAATGATAGTTTTAATTTTATGTAGTCGTAGTATTGTAAATATAGTTATAAGATTTGTTTTGATTAAATACGAATTGTTCTGGTTCTTAGTACCGACTAAATTAACAATCAGCATAATCATACCAGTACCAATACCAGTGGGAGGCTCCTTTGCACAGGATGCCGGCTCGATTATGGGTACCACAACGGCGCCTATTTCTACCGTGAAGCAGTAATGTGTAAGCATTACTGTGTTTTGGTCTGAAGGGCGCCGTAGCTAGTGAAATTACTGGGCAAATGAGACTTAACATCTTGTCTCAAGGTGACAAGCGCAGTTGTAGAGCCGCTCAGAATTTTTGGGGGTTTCAAGAATCATGAGCGGTACTGCATTGTAATGGGCAGGGCGTATCAATTACCATCAGCTGAACGTCCTGCTCGTCTTGACCCTTATTTTCATAAAAAAAATCAATTTGTTATTTTATAAAGTGATAACCTTCACTTCTGGGATTAATTACACAAATTAAATTTGAAAACAAAATTTATGAACGATGCGTGACTCGAAGTCTAGACCTCTCGCGTGCTCTTCTGCTGAACTAACCGTTCGAGTGACGTATTGTTGATAAATCTTGTATGTGTTTACTTCACTTTATATATACAGGTGAAATCCGCTATAACGCGCTAGCCACTATGTGGTTCCGCGTTATAGGACAGCGTGTTATAGGAGTATGTTTTGACCTCGTAATTCGTAAGAATAATAATAATAGTTAATCACATTCGTAACAAGTATTTCGAATTGTTTGCCTAGTTTTAATATTTTATTAAGGTTTTTAATACATAAATTTAATTAAATAATTTAATTTTGTAATAACACAATTGACACACGTGCAAATGTACGCGAAGATAATTATAAATTGTACAAATCATTATAGATTTCACAGTACAGACATATTATGTATGTGAGAAATACCCGCGTTATATGCCGTGTTATCGCGTAATATAAAAACGCGTTACAAGGATTCCGCGTTATAGGGTGCAAATTATGTAATTAAAATGATATGATAAGCGATGAAGCTGTATATGTCGATTTCAAAGAGTAGCAATGAATTGCTTGCCACTTCTTCTCATTAAAGCTAAACCATTTCCGAAAAGGTGGTAAATATAAAAAAATTAAAAAAATTTACCTTCAAAAGTGTCATTTCCTTGACCTACATGCATAAGGTGATTTAGATTTAGATTAACTCATATCAGTTAATATCTGATGGTATATTATCACCACATTATTAAAAAAAAACATAATAGGAGCTTTAATGAACATTTGAGTCTTTGAAAATTTCATGAAATCGCCATAAACATTTTATTTTTATTTGGACAGGAGACTGTTTGCCGAGTCTACTAGCATTTAGTATAATCTATACATCTATACATACATACATACATATAAATAAAATTGGAGTGTCTGTTTGTAATATTGAAATAACCATTTTTTACTACACGTACATGATTTACTACGATACATACAATAACATTTTTTTTTAATTTTTGTCTGTCTGTCTGTCTGTTTGTTCCGGCTAATCTCTAAAATGGCTGGACCGAATTTGACAGGACTTTTACTGGCAGGTAGCTGCTGTAATAAGGAGTAACTTAGGCTGATGTTTATTTTAGATAAAAAATATTTTAGTTTAGAAAAATAAAGTAATTTTGCAATGTCCATGAAACGGTCTTGGCAAAACAAGTTTGCCGGGTCAGCTAATATAAATATATAAATCCAGTGTCCTGATGTTTATTCCCAGTGAACTCATCAGCTAATGAACGAATTTTAATGGGTATTACTTCATGGAGTGCAGTTTAGTACAACTTGAGAGATAGGATAGTTTTTATTTCGATGTGGGACCCATAATTATTTTTGTTTCCAATATTTGTTTTGTGTTGACATATTTTCTATGAGAGAAATTATTGACGCACAGTCTGACAGTTTTGCTGTGAAACAATTTTATTGTAACAACAGGGAGCATATTTTACGAAATCAAAGTTCAATTTTTGTTTTGATAGGGTTTTTGAATGGTACATTGTTGCTTTATAGATAACGGTTCAAAGTAGGGTTCAAAGGTATTTTACAAAATTTATAAGCCAGATATAATTTCTAAGAATTTCAATTTGATTTATGAAGTAATTTATGACTAGTACAAATTTGAAGAAGTGCCTTTCAAATGGAATGTATTACAAATAGAGTTCCATTTTGATTGCGTAATAATATATTCTTTCAATAAATAATTTCTCAATGCAAGTAGATATTTAAGTATGAAAATGTATGACTCTCATTGATAATAGTCTTAAGAAAACTGAATTTCACAAATAGAAATCTTCGCAATACTTTCACAACCAGCAAGTTAGACCGGAAGACTTAAATTGCTGATTCAATGTAAATAAAAAAATAATTGTAATATCCATTAAAGGGTAAAATACCCAATTATCGGACATTTCAACATTTTTCAACGTTAGATTTTATGTAGCTCTGAACTATGTATGTATGTATGCCACATACTTGTTATAACATTTGCTGACGATATACAAAACATGAAAAAAATCGGTGCACCAGATAGGTCAAAAAGTAGACTTTTAATTTTGAGCGAATATTAACATGCTGTACATTTTACAATCGGGTCACGAGGTCACTGGGTCAACACTCAATGATTCAATGCACTTGAATCTTTGCATATCAAAATGCGATATTGCCACCCCGCGTGCTTCAAGCTCAAAGACGCTGGTCGTTTGTCAGATAGAACACAAGCGATGTTGCCTGTTCGCTACTCGCGGTGACTTCAAGACCCTCCTAAAGTGAAAGAACGCGGACGGGCTTAGGGTAGGGCGCAACCTATCGATAAATAGCTTCTTTTAAAGGAAATAATACCCGATTCAAAAAGCTATTTAACTTTAAATACTTAGCGCACAGTGTTTCTAGAAATATCGTAAAAAACCTTAAAACACTACGCTTACTAAATTACTTAAACTTAAATACTCAGTGTATGTAATAAAAAAAAAGGAAAATGAATATTTTTTTTGTTTAAGTAGTAAACAGATAATAATTATAAACAAAGGAGAAATAAACAATAACGTTTTTTAATGTCTTACATGTTATGTAATACAAAGCAATCTAATTTTTAAAAACAGTATCAACTTATCCGTTGTTACGGACAAATGAGCGTAAAGGAAACCTGATGTTAATTGATCACCGCCGCCATTATTCATAATCATTCTCTTACAACACCAAAATAATCACAGGAGCATTGCCGGGCTTTTAGATAGGTGTACAGGCTGATTTTAAAGATATCTATGCCAAGGAAGAAAGTTCTTTGAAAAAGGCACTGTAAGAGTACGTCTGACATCCTGATAGTGGAGATGATATCGTAATTTGTGGCGAGTCGTGCGAAAGTGGAATTCGGCGGCAGGAATCAGGTCAAGCAGTTGTTTGGAAACTCCCAGCAACGCCAAATGATCTAGGCGTTCACAGAGCACTGGATCCCCCACAATTTGAGCAGCTGTGCGTTGCAAGCGGGCATTAGGTTCTAGCTGATACTGGGGTGCGTCCGACCAGAGGTGACAACAATACAGGCAGTATCTAGTGTTCCTGCTCTTTTGGAGTGCACTAGAATCTAGGTCAGCTTGAAGTATTACCGTGATCTATTAATGACCCCTAGCTTCATTCAAGCCAATTTGGCTTCCTTGACACCTTCCAGATGACCTGTAGACATGACCGGACGTGGTCTTCATAATCTACTCGCAGCCAGAGAGTACACCCTAACCTTGAAATTGCCGAAACGTTGACTTGCTGATTTGTTGTTGACGTGAGGAAATTAATCCGAACGAGTCTGGTCCGATCGTACTGTAGTCATAGGACGACAGCATGACTCTGTCACATCAAAAAACCCTTTTAGTCACCCACAACTCACAAAACAGTAGTTTCGTAAGTTAAATCGTAAAAACATACTTGCTAGAAGTTCATTAAATTTATAATTTGTTAAAATTATAATAACGTTCGAATAACACAAAAATAGTTGTATCCTATTGTATCCTATCCTTGGGTAGGAATTTCGTAATGGATGCATGTAAAAAGTGTCGATAAACTATAATTGTGAGGTATTCCCTATTAAAGACTTATTTTTTTCGTTATTTGAATGTTTACCACTTCAGTCATCACTAATCAGTGACCATTATCGCGAGTCTTCTGGGCAAATAGATTATGTGTTTGCCTTTCGAAGGAATCAAGCTGAAATGGACACTTTCTACTACTGTATGTGTATGTGTGTACATGTGTAAATTGTTTTTTTAAATTTGTTAATTGTTATTGCTTTTACGCTTAATTTGACACTTAGTTTTTCTTTGACGTTTGCGAATACGGGTCAGTTATTTTGAATATAAAACAAGATGCACAATATTTAATTTACAGTTCAGTTCAGTTATACCGAAATAAAAAGGGTTCGTAAGAATGAACATAGAGAATTTTTATTTCGTCGCAAATAATCAAACAAATCAAAGGTGAAGCCGACGATCCAGAGGTCAATGTACGTCGTCTGTACAGCTGTACTGCTGATTCTTAGAATATTTATTTGAATATTTATTTTGTTTGAAAATTTCACTTTTTCTATATAAAGTTTTTAATTAAATAATTAATTTAGCGATAGTTTTGTGGACTAGTATTACTTATATTTTATTTATTATGTAAGAACGAGAATTACTAGATTACTTGAACACCAGTCAGTTAAAAAATTTATTGCGAAAGTTCTACTTAGCATAATGTCCATAATAAATATTGGTAGGGTCTATAAAATTGTCACACACAAAAACATATTTGATAATAATTTGCGAAACACGAGAATAATCTGCCGACAAACTGCTGTGCAGTTTGGCAGAATAAAATGTATATATCGCTACGTAATTTTGTATCTGAAATAAATGATAAAAAAAATCTAAATTGAACATAACTACATTTTGTTAATGATTACATATATATATGTGGGGGTTTGTTTTGCCACTGCTCTTTTGCACAGGATGTTGGCTAGATTATGGGTAACACAACGGCGCCTATTTCTGTCCATGTCATGTGTTTCATTGTCATAAAAAATTTAGTTATGTTCAATTTAGTGTGTCAGTAATTCTCATTCTTTCGTTTATCATAGCCAGCGTTACTAGTCATGTTTGATGTTCTAACACTCACCTGTCCAGCAGTAGCGAAGAATACGAGTAACAAAATCTTGAATGGTGTCTTTACTTTGTATGAACGATGGGTCCAGAGGCGATGAACTCCGGCAGTCACACCAAATGCTGCCATATACATAAACATAAGCGCTGGAAGACATAGAAATATCATTTAAATAAAATATTATTTAAGGATTAAAACGCGTCTAATCGTAACAGCAGTACTTTAACCTTAAGTTTTTTTTATTAAGCCTGACGTTGCGTAACCTAGCGTTTTTATCTGAAAACGTGCTCCTGCAGTCGCATAAGTCAAAGAGAAATATCACATAAGTCCGTATTTAGCGCTTTACGGTTTGAAATTCGAATTGATATATACTTTTTCATATTATTTAACTCTTAACACGTCACGTTCAGATCTAAAATAACTAACTAAAATAAATAATATTAATAATTACAAATTTAAGCAATCTAAATCTAAAAACCTTAAAAATGTATTAAGATAACTAAAATATATTATTAAAAGGTCTCTTTAGGCAAGTAGTAGCCCGTCTCATGCGTTACCCACGGCCAAAAGCCTAGCACGCGCTGAACTACAGCTCAAAAGATTGTCAAAAGTCAATTTGCAGCATATGTCGTCCCAGCTCCTCTGTGAATTTGGAGAAACTGGAAAATTTTGACAATTAAGGAGCGTTTCTAGTTTCCTTCAAGCCAGTAATCTCAAAGTTTGTAGGGGATGCCCTTAAAATTTTACTTATGAGATTTGCTGTACTATGGACAGAAGATAGGAAGGCTGGCAAAGCGACACTGGAAATTTTGCGAATCCCTAAGCCACCATAACGGGGGAATCCCTAGATGCTTGGATCCAAGATTATTCGTTCAACTGCGTTCAATTATTTTTATTCTATTTATTTTTATCATCATTTTTAAATTTAATTACAGTCATGGAATGTGGTGTTAAATAAAAAAGACTTGCAGTGATTGCCCTACACAAAGTAGGTATGGTGCCGTCGATCTGAAGATGAGTAATACAGTTTTTAATTATAAGTATTTCACTTACATACCATATAATATGTATTACAATTTATATAAACATACAAGTTACAGTACTTACCCAGAATCACAGTCGAGTTCAAACATTTCCCTCTGTTATACTTAAGATACGTCACAGTTTGATACGCGACCACAATATGAGCCAGTGTTATTACTATCACATTTTTCCAAATGATCGGCGTCACCAAACCCAACTTCCTTTCCAAATCTCTGATAGGAGATAAATATTTAGGATCATTTTTCAGACACATGTCATAATATTTTCCATTTTCGTTATAATCTTGTTTATTCTCATTTATTTTGGCATGTAGCGCTGTTTTAAATGAAGATGGCGTATTAATTACTGAAACATACAAAAATAATTTTAAAACAAGCTCAGGGACAATTTGTCATCTTTTTAACCGACTTCAAAAAAGGAGGAGGTTCTCTATTCGTCGATATGTTTATTACCTCAGAACTTTCGACTGGGTGAACCGATTTTGATTAAATTTGCTATGCTATGTCCGCGACAAATTTACGAATAATTCAATATAGTGCCAACCGATTTCGATAATTCTTTTTTTATTGGAAAGGATATACTTGAAAGGTAGTTTCTGATTAAAGGATCCATGATAATATATAATCAACCGGAATGAAAACTCCTAATAAAGCCGTAGGATAATTATATCATCCACGTAGACAAAAATTATCATAAAAAATGTTAATAAAATGAAAACTACTAGGCCAATCTATGTAAAATTTTTATGAGACCAAATGGCATCTATTCCACATCGAACTACAGAAGAATTACGTAAATCGGATCATAAATCTCAGAGTAATCGGAGTACATACACAAAAAAATATCGATTGAATTGAGAACCTCCTCCTTTTCGAAGTCGGTTAACAAAGTCGAAGTCGGTTCTAAGAAGCAAACTTCGCAAAATACGCAATTATTTTTATACTTTTTAGTGCATATTATATCTATTGTTTTGGAATAGTGTTTTTGAAATCAGTTGTTGAAATTTTTTTATTTTATTCTACGGAAGAGTAGGAAAAACACGCAAACATCTAGTCGACTGTCACCTGATAATGTGTATAGAACGTCATTGGTCGCGTCCCATGGTCTCTTGACAAACTTATATATTACAAATTGGAAAACCGAAAGCAGCTTTATATGAGGCGGGCGAAAATCGAACCGAGGCACGGGGGTAAGAGGCAACGGTTCTATCTACTGCGCTAACGTCACTTTGAAATATTTGCCACCAGCAGAGACAAAATGATCTAATTCGCAGCGTATTCTCTTACGTGGGGTGATATATGATATGATGTTTTGACCATATTACCGAAAGGTCCTAATAGGAGTTTCAGTATGAATTGATATCTCTATTATGTACAATTATGAAGACACTAACAAAAATAAACTTTGTTCCGAATTACGTCTTTAGGCACCTTCTGAAAATTTTGAAATTTATATATTTTTATTCAAAATAAGATTAGAATTAAATTTGAATTAGACAATAGGATAAGCATATTGTTCTAATTGTATCTTACTTTGTTTTTCTGTGACAAATCAGGCATTCATGACAATTAACAACATTATAATATTTTCTATTTTTAAGCTATTTAATTTACTGTATAGTTTTTGTAGATTTTTTTATTTAAATTACCGCTTCTCCCAATCATACCAGTAAATAAATAAATGAATTCGGTTTTAGCTTATCTAAAAATATAAAAAACAAAATAAACTTTCATCGCGTGATCTTCTTAAGTATTTTATATATCAGGAAGCCAGTGCTTCGTAGGGGCGTAAAAAGAATAGGGGAGACCCAGGCCGAAGGGTGTCGTAAGAGGCGACTAAGGGCTTTTTAGAAGTGGGAGATTCACGCTGCCGTCTTATGACGACAGCACAATCGGACCAGAGTCATCCGGGTTAATTACCACACTCGCATAGAATACCGGTGTGAAGTAGCGGCCTAATGCCGCTATGTTTCGTAGAGGTCGTAGTGTCGAGGACCGGAGGTAATTTTTTGCCTCATGCCAGGGTGTGCACGTTAGGGAGGATATCTGCTGTCGCCGTCTCTTCCTCTCGGCAATTCTGCGGGTAGGGACCTGTCCACTCTCTGGCTCCGTGTAGAACCACCGGATTTGGCACTACAAGTCAGCGTAGGGATAGGATGGGTTCCTTTTTTGCATAATAGCTCAAATTAATAATGAATGTATGAAATCTGTAATAGAAATTGTAGCCAAAGACGTAGCTTTAATGTTCAATAAGTGTGTAGATTGCGGTATATTTCCTAACCTAATGAAACAGAGCAAGATCACTCCTCTATTTAAGTCAGGAGATAAAGCTGACCCCACTAATTTCAGACTCATATCAGTACTGCCAACCTTCAGCAAGATTTTCGAAAAAATTATGTTAATGCAATTAAATAAGCATTTTTACAATAGTTACCTCATGTATAATCAACAATATGGTTAAACTCAAGGTCTATCAAATATAAAGCACCAACCAACACCTATAAAAATTTATAATGACAAACTTGATGTAGTAGAAACGGGGTGCTCATATAAAAAACTTATTCAATCGACTTAGCTCTGCAGTATTTGCGATAAACAAAATTAGGCAGCTGACAGATGTTGAAACGGCTAGACTTGTATATTTCAGCTACTTTCATAGTGTCATGTCTTACGGAATTATATTGTGGGGTAGGGCTACAGATATTGGCAACATATTTGTGCCGCAGAAAAGAGCAATTCGAGCAGTCTATAAAATGCGTTCAAGGGATTCATTGAGAGAAAAGTTTAGTGAAAATAATATTATGACAGTGAACTGCCAGTACATATACGAGAACCTCCTATACGCTCATAAACATATTAGCCAATTTAGAAAGAATAGTGATGTACATAATGTCAATACTCGAAACAAACATAAACTCGCAATTCCATCTACTAGGCTCCGTAAAATTGCTAAATCTTTTAAAGTGGATTGTGTTATATTTTATAATAAACTCCCAAATGATATTAAAATATTACCTATTAAAAATTTAAATGTATTGTAAAAAATAAATTAACATCTTAGGCCTATTATAATGTGAAAGATTATTTGAATGAAAAAGTTAGTTGGAATTAATGTTCTAAATTTTGTTAATGAATATTGTTATACTCATTTGAATGCTATTGTAACTTTTGTACTTCATCCTGACTTGCATTAAATTACTTATAAAGTTTTACAGTGAATAATGATTTTGATCCCGAAAGCAGAAGACCACGGTGCGAATCCAGATGTCCTATTAGCTTTTTATTGTTCAAGCCTTCAATATTATTGTTATTAATTAAATCAAGTATTTATTATTAATATCTACACACCATTTTGTTCGTAATTATCTTGTAATAATGGTACATGATGTAACTGTACACTTTGTCCCATCTCTTCTGAAACAATTCTTTCCTGTGCATCACAATTAGTTTCTGTGATCCCTAAAATTATAATTTTCATATTTATATTATGTAAACACCTTAAAAATTAACAAGTGGGAGGGTCCTTTGCACCGGATGCCGGCTAGATTATGGATACCACAACGAACATTTTAAGAAGAAATTACTTAGCAAATGACACTTAACATCTTATGTAATATGTCTAAAGGTGACGAGTGCAATTGTAGTGCCACTCAGAATTTTTGGGTCTTTCCAGAATCCTGAGTGACACTGCATTGTAATGGGCAGGGCGTGTCAATCACCATCACCTGAATGTCTCGCCCCTTACTGTTATAGAACAATGTCTCTTTATTTCCGCTAAATTCTGAAATAGTGATTAAATCTGATTCAAAGGAATTTTGCCAAGGCAATATTTAATTTCATGATGCGGGCATTAACTAGAAATATATCATCTGATCTATGTAAATTTAACAAAATAAAAATTTATTTATAATTTAGTAATTGGAAACTGTTGTTTTAAAAATAATATCGTTTAAATTACCCTGCATTAAATAAATACTCCTCTAAACTAGCAGTGGGAGGCTCCTTTGCACAGGATGCATTGCCGGCTGGGTTATGGGTACCACAACAGCACCTATTTCTGCCGTGAAGCAGTAATGTGTAAACATTATTGTGTTTCAGTCTGAAGGGCGCCGTAGATAGTGAAATTACTGGGCAAATCAGACTTAACATCTTATGTCTCAAGGTGCCGAGCGCAGTTCCAAAAAAAATCCAAAAACTCTTTGGTATTTCGTGTTGTTGTAACCATGATCGAACATTAGAAATACAAATTTAAATTAAAAATGTCTTAAGTCCTACAATTAAATAAGTGTTCTCAAGCAAATTGTTGAAAAATCTCTCAAAAAAAAATGTTAGATCACATTAGAAATACATGGGTAGATTGTATCGTATTTTTTATAAATTATAAATTGTTAATATTAAAATGTTTTTTCAAAAGTAGAATTTATAAATTCCACTGTTAACAAAACAAGAATTAAAGATAAGATATTATATTATTAAAGGGATGATGGGATGAAATTTAAATTCAAAATTTCTATAAGTCCTACAATTAAAATAAGTGTTCTAAAGCAAATTGTACCAACTTACCCAAATAGAACATGTTTAAATAAAATCTTTATACCGTAATTATTTTGAGGTGTGAGAGATCAAATTGTCACTGATAACTAAAATAAAATGTTCGTACTTCTATACCTATCAGATATTAATGAAAGATCAGATAAGGCTGCCTTCACATTATAGGATTTTTACGCTTGAAAATATTGCGCATTTACTTTGTTATTAATAAACGCAATGTTAAGTTAGACCAAGTTTAAAATTACTTCTCCCTGTTATTTAATTCTGTAGTGACAAAGGCAAGGTAAAGACAAAAAGTTATTAAGGTATAAAAACATAAAGTTTTAAATCCGGAATAACTTTACTTCGCGTTATTATTAATTATTAGCACAGTATATGCATACGATTTAGTCCTACTTTATAATTACTTAAGTCACCCTGTTTTAAAACGTTAACATTAGCGATGGCATATTTGATTAAGAATGACACAGGCGTCTAGATAAAATTATCAAATAATGACTTTTAAAATAATGACGTTCAATACCTATACAAATAAGTAGGCTTACCATCAACTTTTAATTAACGATCCAATTCCGATGCAGTTCAGTTTAGGTACCTAACCTGAATCGCTAAGATTCGTACAATGATGTGCCTATAACTGAATGGCGTTTGAATCGCATAATTAAAGAATGAACGAAAAAAATTTATCCACCGTCCGCGGGTGAGAAAGAGATGTCGCTCTACAGCTTTAGCGGTTTCTTTTGTAAATTTAAAATTGCGCTTTATAACGTCAAATTATTAAAAAAATAAGGCCTTTTTAGTACATAATAAACAATAGTAATATATATAGTTCTTTGAATTACAAATAAAATTTTTGCTTATGTGTTTTCGTAAAGATAAACTGATTAAAACGAGTTATGAATCAATCTCTATTCATGTTGATTTGGCAGGAGCACAGAGTTCATTTTTTTTATTCGTTCTTACGAACAGGAGGTCTACACGCAAAATCGACAACGATATATGCGGAACGATAATAACCCGAATATATCGCACATACCCTACTCTAACAAATGTTCGTATTCCATATCGTTTATCGTAACAACATCGTAACCATAGACTAATATTTTTTTATACGATGTTAAAGTGAATGAATTATGCGCAAACTATGTATAATCTGTGCCATGGCACTGCTAAGTGTCAAAAGTCAAAACATAGCTTATGCGCTTAGAACCATGCCAGACTCTGCACCACCAATTTGCATCATTTATACGAAATGTAAATATTAAAAAATTATGTAATGAATATAATATGACCATTTAAAATATGTAGCGGCCCTTATTTTGTTTTTGCATGCATAGGAAGGCTGAATGTATGTTGATACAAGTATTGGATAATTGCACATAAATTATTAATTATTCAATTAATTACATCATTATTTTCATAATAACATTACTAAATATAATTATTATAAGTAGATACATGCGTCAATGTATGAGGCTGATTACTTAGTGTCTTCTTTTTTTAACTACAATAAAAAAAATTTCAACAACATAGAAAAAGTGATGATAATTTTAATCGAACTAACAGTACCAATAATAAAAACAAAAAAGAATTGTTAAAAAATGTTTGTATTAAAGGTGTATAACATAAATCACTTTCTTAATGATACCACAGATTGGGAATGAAGGGACCGCCCTCAGGCTATTAAACGATACATTTTACTTTACGATATTACATTGTACTTAACTATTTTTTATAAAAAAAAGAAGCCCGCAGAGTTTGTTGCGCCCGTTCTTCTCAGGTCTGAGGCATACTTTTTCGGATCGGTGGTAGTTTTTGACATTCAATAAGCGACATTTAAACCTACTTTGAATAAAAGTATTTGAATTTCAATAGCATTCATTAATTTGTATACTTTTTTATCGCTCATGATGTCTCGGATTTTCGAAGGGCTATGAAATGACACTGTTACGGCCGTTCCCAATATACTATCTAAAGATAGAGATAAATTACTACCTAATACTGTCAGTGATTAGCTGTCAATAATCTGAATATGTCCCAATATACCCGATAAGTCATTCTTATAACCTTATATTGGGTCGCGGGAATTGCAATTTCCATACAAACTTCTATCGCTGGTAAGCTATACGTCGTCCGGATAAAGTGAGTTACCATCGATAAGTTTTTTGGGACAGAAAATTCAACGATAGTTACGATTTTTATCACAAGTAAAAGATAGACGGAATATTGGGAACGGCCGTTAAGCGACTAGTCATGGGCATTCAATGGTAAGAAATTAATAATTCATTTCCAAACTTTTTTACTTTCAGCAGCATAGATTATGGATTTTAAAAGCAATTTGCATAATAGACATAAAAAAATTATACTTTTAGAAATAAGTAATCCAAGTTCTTTTAAGTTAGAAGAGAAACGCTATTAATTGGCTAAAGTAACTATGACGAAACGAACTTTCTAGAAGTGGTTTTCATTAAATATTGTTCTTGTACTGTAGGTATTTGTTATCTCTTCAATACTCTAGGTTCTTATGATATGATCCCTTTGTACGTTGAAGTAACAATTTTAAATAATACTGGATCACTTGGCGTTGCGTAGAGACGTCGCTTCAGTGTGTGTATTCTACCGCATTTATCACTGGGAGTGTTCCGAAGAGTTGTTTCACCTGATTGCTGCCGCCGAAATCCACCTTCGCACGACACGCCACAAGTTAGGATATCATCCCCACCATCTGGATATGTGGCGGTCCTCCACAGTGCGCTTTTCAAGGAGCTTTCTTCTACGTACCACCAAGTTGTGGAATGAGCTTCCTTGTGCGGTGTTTCCGGGACGATACGACATGCCGGCAACGCTCCTGTGACTCCTGTGATTGTCCTGTTTTTTCATAAAAAATAAATAAAAACATTTTACTGCAAAGAACTCATGTCTCAATCATGTGTGTCAAAAATGACTGTATAAAATTGAAAAGCCAAAACCATTACTTATATAATAACCGGTTTGGAATTATAAAAAAAAATAGGATTGTAATCATATTTATGTATTCCTACTTTAGTTGGTAATACTAGGAATACAATATCAAGTTCTTTTTTTATTTGCAGCCTTTTGCTAGGAACAGCTTTCGTAAGATAGACTATAGCTCCATTTGATGAACGTCAGTGCCACACAGTACCCACATACATTAGTTAATTAATTTTATATTAAGTTAAAACTAACTTAAATATTCCCTAATTTTTTTGAAAATGTTATATAGCCTAACACTCGGGGATAATGTAGCTTCCCAACAGTGAAAGAATTATTCAAATCGGTTCAGGAGTTGCGGAGCCTATTCACTTAAATAATAATTATAATTTTAAGCCTTTAGGCGTTTAGTATGTTCGCGTCATACCTTATTCCTTACTTATCCATACTTCTCATACGTAAGCCTTATCCGTCTACAAGACCTACTTCGTCTAGTGGAAGGCTGGCCAGAGAAGAGCCTCCGGTGCAAGCGGAAGGAGTGATCGCCCGTTGCACCGCGCGAGTAAACACAACGCCAGTCCGTCTGCGCTGAACGAAGAAGACACCGCTTTGTTGCACGTGGCGCCCCGATCTGTTTTTATAGCCCTCAACCACAATATGTATGTTCATAGGCACATTGAGGAATTTTCTAGAAACTGTGACTCATAATGTTAACACGAGGATCAAACATAAACTTATTATGCCTACTACTTGGTTGGGTCGAGTTAGTAAGTCTTTTGTTGGGCGATGTATATGCTTCTACAATATGATCCCGGAAAATGTACAAAACAAATGTGTTACGAAATTTAAAAGAATTGTTAAAAAACGTTTGTGTGGGAAAGGTTACTATACAATAAACGATTTTATTAACGACACCACGGGCTGGGAATAAAGCGAATACCCTCAGGCTCTTTAATTATAAATGTTTATTGTACGATATCACATTGTAATCCATATTTTTATATAAAAAAAGCCCGCTGAGTTTCTTGCGCCCATTCTTCTCAGGTCTGAGGCAGTCTCTTTTGAATGGGTGGTAGTTTTAGACGTTCAATAAGTGATTTTGAATAAAAATATTTGAATTTGAATACAAGGCATAGAACAGTAGCGTAACCCAGCAGTCTCCGTAACTGTTGTAATTCTGGGAGAAATTAAAATAATAATTACTGATTAGTAGATACAAATTAATGCTTTACACTCATTATTATCATAATTATAAATATAATTACTAATTTATTATTAATGTTATAGTCGAAATTGTGTATAAATTGTCAGATCATTAGAATTTGATTGAACTTCAAACATTGATTACACAAATATTAATTGGTCTGAACTTAAGAAATCAGTAGAGTCGTCATTGACACTAAGAATAAAACGCACACATCAAAAAGTCTATGCAACATCGATCATTATGTTTGCCTATGCAGATTTTAATGGTTTCACATTGCAATCTTTACAAATTTTTGAAAAAATAATATGAGTGAAATAAAAAAAAAGTTATTTTGCTTCTATGAAGGGTTTTTGCATAAAGAAGTTTAATTTTTAATTTATGTAAATATAAGACAATTCCAAGTAGCTTCTCATTGTTTTTCTCAGTCTTCTGATAATTTGTCAGATAACACTCAGCCATTTGCTGAATTTCCTAAATGAATCATTTAAAAATTGATCTAATATCGTTTAGGCAGTAAGGGTTCTCTTCCTCTAAATGAATTGATATAATTCCAGACGGGATTACTTGCCCGAGGGAAGTAAAATGAATGAGAGAGCCCATTATTTTTGCTTGTTTTGATGTTAAAGGGTTTTGGTCTCGATCCGGACCAGACGGCATGGAGAAGTCTATTTCTATTAGTTGGTTTAATTAAACGTAGGCTGTTGAATTTAATAAATCAATTTTTATGATGCAATTTGTTGGCATTATTGATGGTTAGAATTTGTATACCTACCTAGGTAACTCTTAATTCATACAGCTTAAATGGTCGTATTTTTTTATTAGTTTGATTCGAATATTATTAGATTTGTTACTGCAGTTAATGTTGATTTCAACTTGATATTCCTGGGGGAAAGGTTAACAATTAAACAAATAAATTAAATAATCTAAAAAATAAGTCAAATGAAGTCTCCATATATGTATGTATGTCCATGTATGTTCCAAGGTAATAACTATTATGTATCTATTTGAAATCAAATTAAGGACCAATAAATGAATAAAAACATTACAACTATTTATCTCAGTCGAAGATGAGGACGAGGTTATCTTATTTGCGTCGTTATTCCTATTCCTGGGGTAACTTACCCGTATATTTGTGAACATGATTCGTTTCCCGTCGCAAAACCGCACCGTAGAGAAGCACCACACATCCAAATATTGCGAAGGTGAAATTCGGCGGCAGATCAGAGATCAGAGCAATACTCCGAGCAACAGAGTGTGGGTGGGCTTGCCGTGCTCTATTTATGACGCCCAGCTTCTTCGAAGTCAATTTGGCTTTGCCTTCAAGATGACCGCAGACTTGGCAATCGCTCGATTTCTATATTATTTACTAGCTGCATTTTATTAAAAAGTTAAAAGATGTTTTGTTGGACTGCAATTGCGGTACATCTACAGCCCACTGTAAGAGTACCTACGTATTAAAAAAAAGACATTATTTTATTAGCCGACTTCAAAAAGGAGGAGATTCTCAATTCGATCGGTACTTTTTTGTGTGTACACCGATTACTCTGAGACTTATGATCCGATGTACGTAATTCTTCTTTAGTTCGATGCAGAATAGATGCCATTTGGTCCCATAAATTTTTTACATATGTTTAGACATCTTAAAACTAAAAAGTAGCTCAATTGTATTTTAAAATCAATACAGCCAATAGGAGCTTGTTCCTGATTGGCTGTGGAACCAATCAGGAACAAGCAGCTAGGATTGCCAACCTAAGTCTACTAAGGTAATAAGGTTTCGTTAGTCATATAGTCGTAGCTGCTGCACCGAATGGACACATCAGAGTTAAATAGGTACTTATAATTATTATTCACTATATTATTATATTTTTATGTGTACAGTATATTTTGTAATATTATAATTCAAAAGATGAGCTTGGAGTTACTTGTCGGTTCTTCTCCTCAAAGCTCCTATACGAACCGATGTAGCTTCATGACTTAATAAATATATTTATAAAAGTGATGGTAGTTTACTTAAATATAAAGGTTATAAGTTAATTGTAAGTGTAATTTCTATATCCTATACTCTATTTCTCGTAGCCATTCTAACACACGCGTGGCCAGACCACTTAATAATTACAGCAATTAAGCTGTTTATAATATTAAGTTTTATTTTTAGTTATTTGATACGTTTCAGTTTTTGAAGCCGGTTTTTTTATTATCTGAAAATTGATGCCTTTAGAATTATTTTTGATGTAATTTCTAACACTTCTAACGCTTTGGAAACAAACGACGCTCTGAGAGAGAAGAAGCGGTACAAGAAACTCTCCCAGCATTCTTTTTTTGCGCTCTTATTAATGAAATATACAATATGGTACTGTCATTATTAGTATAAAATAATCATAATCTAGTCCCAGGCTGTCCGATCACTTAGATATTCAGCTGTGGAGTAATAGGATTTACGACAGAGCCATGTTTTAATAAAACATTTTAATTTATTTATAGATAATGCCTGACGGTGGCTGGGACTTTATTGTAAAAGTGTATACATTAACCCTTAAAGCTATTATATTGTATCTTATGAAGCCTACTAGAATTAGTCACAAGCAATCCCTTATTTCTAGTGTAATAATAATGAAAATCACTATTAAGAGCAAAAAGGTGACGATTTTTGTGAACATATATTAAATTTTCATAAATGTACTGACAATGAATGAAGACATAATATTTCTTTACATTCTTTGAGTGACGTATTTTCCTAAGATAATTTATACGTCTACATAGTCTCTTGCTGTTAGACAACCGATAAAAATAGGCCAGGTTTATTATTGTAGTGTGCGTGACAAGCTACGTCTTACACTCCCGATTTGTATGTCACATTGTGTTAGTGTGCATGCATTGCTCGAATTAGAGGTTAACTCTCTACCTTAATAATTTTTTTTGATGTTTTCACAGCTGTCAACGTTTATCTAGATGTATAAATTATCTAAGATTTTTACTTTATAAAATAATGGTTTTACTGTAGTCTCAATTTACGGTGCGAGAATATGAGATGCAAAAATAAATAATTTATATATTTGCCTTATTTGACGGCTT
This sequence comes from Leptidea sinapis, assembly GCF_905404315.1. NCBI lineage: Eukaryota > Metazoa > Arthropoda > Insecta > Lepidoptera > Pieridae > Leptidea > Leptidea sinapis. The sequence goes on from NC_066268.1 coordinate 4,998,047, forward strand.
GTTTAAATGAGACTTATTTCTCTGGAATCCCATGTAAAAAAAGATAAAAACGTATTCATTTTACACACAAACAATACCCGCTCATTGTGGGTATGTTCCGATATGCACTGCGAGCACTGCACAGTGATAACTGTAGAGAAATTCGTTCCGTTATGGACTGCCAGTATACTGCCCCAGTACCCTAGGGAAATATATGACGTCATAATATTGCCGCCATATTCTACTGTGAGCACTGGCGTTTTCGAGGTAAGGTACTCGCAGTAAGTACTTTGATCACGTGATCAGTCAAAACCACTAGAGTTCCTCACGTTTTATAAACAATACCTACAGTTTAAGCCCAAATATTTTTAATTTAACAGTACTCCAACAACAGTTTTTATTAATGAATCAGAAAACCTTAATACACTCATTTGAATGATTATTTTTTGAAATTTATTTTATGAAATGCTCACATAATGCCTCTATTTATTTACGGTATGTGTGGATTGATGCATCTACTATACTCAATAACTCTTGTGTTTATAAGTATTAATTTAATTTTTTTTTCTTTTTATGACTTACTCGTGTAAGCCTTTCAGTTTTTGAGATTTGAGTATTTTTGTTGCGTCACTTTGCATATATTGTAAATGAAATGATTTGTAAAACAATTAAAATGTAAATCTTGACTTAAAAGAGTGGCAATGAGTTTCTTGCTACTTCTTCTCATTAGCTCAACCCTTTACGAAGTAGCGGTAAATTCAATAAGAAACAATATTTTTATTTTGTTTTAATAATAATAATAATTCTTTATTTGCATAATGTGTGTATACAAGTTAACAAAATAATTCTATACGAATCAACACATTAGCCAAAAAGGGCATGCAAATTACATTACCTCCATGTCATTATATAATAATAAAATTCTAAGATTACAGCACATAATATTTCATTGCTACATTATATTAGCATCTACACAAAATATACACGTCATATACATATTATGTAATCAAAGTTAAACACAAGATTATGTAAAAAAAGAAAATCACAAATTTAAAAAGTCGGATACAGCATAAAAATTGTTACTAATTAGCCATTGATATAATTGAGTTTTAAAAGGACCGATATTCAACATTTGAATAGTATCGGGAAGTTTATTAAATATTTGAATACACATGGCATGACAATTTTTAGTAAACAAAGTAGTCCTGGGTGCTTTTGACATTCATAAGTGTCATTTCCGTGACCTACATGAATAAAGTGTTTTTGAATTTGAATTTTGAATTTGAATGCTGCGTCAAAAAATGCGGTTGACAGTATACGGGATTGCGTTCCGTTTTAAATAGTAACCAGTTTATCTGGCTATAAAGGAACGGCTTCACATATACTAAATTGATGTCATCCTGTACAGTGGTCGCAGTGCATATCGGAACATACCCTATATATCATATACGTAATGAAATGTCATTGACTGAATTATTTGTATTGAGAATATATTTCTAAGTCAAAAAATATAGGTTCCGGATCAGAAATCACCATAAATTATATACTTAATCCTTCTCCGAAACACGATGTATGGTATGAGTATTACAGCGATCGGTTCAGTAGTTTTCGCAGTATAAATTAAGGAAAAAAAACGGCCTTCTATTTATTAGTAGTATAGATTGTTTGCGATACTCTCTAAAAATATAGCGATTCACTCGATTGTATGAATCGTGCAGCCATTGATAGACTTACAGATGACGGCTATAATCTTGTAGAAAACGGAGATAGCCGAAATCCAATACGTCTTAAGCAACTGTCTGCTTTCAAACTTAGCCGGATAATACTTCGTCGCCAATAATTGTATTTACTATTATAATACTTCAATATACATACATATATACAATATACAATACTTCATTATATCAAATGACTGCACGTTTCATAGTAAAGTAAATTTGAATTTTAACTTAGGTAGCCCCGCCTCATATTAGTACGTAGTATTAACATTCCCTTTGCTCTGGAAGTCCTGGATATGAATGCTACCATAGATGCTGAAATTAAAGTATAACTTTATTGGGAGTAAGGTTAAAATAGAAACAAACATATTCACACAAGTTTTTATTAAAAACAATCAAACTTCGTGATAAATTACATACTTACACAGACCAAATCCACATAATTACCTAAACTAAGTTATTTATAACAATAGGCTGTTTTTAACTATAATTTTATATATTTACATATTTTTTATTCACAGGGAGCCAAACGCATAAAAATTGCGTGTGTACAAAGAACACATGTCAGAAGTGAATTGTATTGTAAAAGTGAATTGCATTAAACTACATATTATAAATTCCTGGTACATGTTGCTAGGATGACACATGATTTCAACCGCTATGAAAGACATTCCTATCACTTCTACCATATTTATGTTCTCCTTGTGTCTATGATCGCCTGGTACCAAAACACCGCATAATGCTTCTTTTCGCTTTTTCTCCCACGTTAAATATTATGAATTTATGTGTCCGTCTCTTTTTCGTTTCATCGACTTTAAAATCACAACGATGCTAAAGAAGTTTTCACTTTAATAAATCAGTTTTTTTTCGCAGTTAATACATGATTTGACAAATGAAATCAATGCAAAATTTATTTTATACTCTGCGGCTATTTTACATCTTAAACCAACGGTCAACAGGAGTAGGTTGGCTCGTGGTGAGCTTTCGAGCACTTTCGCACTACGTCCGATCCGATCCGTATCCGTGAAAACACGATCCGAAATTTCTATGGTAGTTTACGCAATAGATAACTCCGCCTCCATATCCTGCCCTATATCAAAGGGTTGGTATGGTGCCGGTCCCAAGCCCGGATAAAGGAGGAGGGAATCCAAGCCAAGTTGTGAGACGTACCGTGACGAGGGCTGCGTGTCTGGGGGAGAGCTCAGACTTTAACGGTGTACCTCCGATACCTGGGCACCTCGGAGTGTTATTTTATGCCCTTCGGCCAGTAAGCGGGGCTCTGCTGGTTCGTGACCTTTATTTCCCTAGCTTCTCGTGGGAACAAAGTGGAGGAAATTATATTAAATTCGATTTTGTCCAACATAGGTGCAAACCTATCTATCTCGGAACCCGAGGGTGAGCGGCTAGACGCCCCCAAGGGAACCGAAAACTTACCTCAGGTCGAGAGGCTAATCCCAGGCGAGCTGGCAACCGTTAAGGAAACCACAACGCCTACGGAAACAGACTCGAAAGTGAGAAATATTAAGACGAAGCCAAAGAAGCTGTCCGGTGCAGCCCGGAAAAGATTCAGAAAGCTTCTCCAAACGGATATGCCTGTAGAGGACGTCGACACTCACGTGTGGGCATTCGACATACCCATACTATGAGCGAGGACGAAATGCGGAAAGTGCGCCGCGCACTTCTTGCTTTGATTACCGGGGCTGAACAAGGTACCGGGCCGACATTTTTGGGCTTTGCCCACAAGCCTGGCTGGATACTGGTGACTTGTGAAAATGATTTCAGCCGAGAGTGGCTTGTGGACAAAGTCAAGGATCTGAAGCCGTGGCCGGAGGCAGAGCTCTCATGCATGTCGGAGGAACAACTGCCCAAACCCTCCATAGCCACGACTTTTCTGCCGAACACTGAGGCTGACACAGTTGAAGAGGCACTGAAGCTGATGCGCAAAATGCGGGACTGAACACCGAACACTGGAAGGTGCTCCACGCGAGGGAGGACAAGGGAGGCCAAGTGGTCACTTTTTCCTTGGACGATCCCTCCGCGGATACTCTGAAAGAGTCCGAGTACAGAGCTGCCCTTGGTTTTAGAAAGATTAATTTTAAGATCAAGGGCGTCTCTGAGGGTTCCGCAGCAGCGAGTGGACAGCAACCCACCCAGACCAGCGGGCCTGTGGGACCGGGAACATCCGGGATCTCAAGGACCCCGCAACGGCCGGCTGCCCCCACAACTACGTCCCTGGGCAAAGGGCCGATGTCGAGGAACGTCTCAGGTCCCCTCAGGGGAGGGAAGGATCAGAGTCGGGCTAATTCTAGCCGCGGGCGGAAACACCCATACTAGAAGACAGACCAACCTAAGCCTTCCACCTCCGGTGGGATCCAATGACGCACCGCAGTAATAGAGCGAGGATACTCCAGGCAAACCTCCACCACGCCAAAGCTGCTACTGCAATAATGGAGAAATGCCTTGCGAGTAGTGAGATCCTCTTTGCCCTACTACAAGAGCCGTGGGTTAACACCGGCAAAATACTGGGACTGTACACCGCTGGTAAGTTAATCTACAATACCAGCGGATCAAAACCCAGACCTTGCATAGTCTTCAACAAGAACACTAATTTCTTACCTGTTACAGAGGTCTGCACCGACGACCTTGTTGCGGCGTACATCTGTTTCTAAGGTTGGGAAGGCACCAAGGTCATCGTTTGCTCGGCGTACCTTCCATATAAAGAAAGAGACCCGACAACAGAATGGGCGAGAGTGGTCGAGTATGCACGACGCAACAACGTCGAACTGATTGTCGGGGCCGACGCCAATGCGCACCACACAACTTGGGGAAGCAGCGACGTCAACTACAGAGGTGAGCAACTTCTTAATATCTTAGACACTAACGGCCTACAGGTACTAAACAGAGGTAATAAGCCAACCTTCGTTACCTCGAACAGGCAGGAAGTTCTAGATATTACTTTCGCTACCGACAACAAAAACAAACTGAACTGTCTACAAAGAGAAACTCAGGAGTAATTTGGAGAATATCCCTAAGCGCATCAGAACCCTGGATGAGCTAGAGTTGGCAGTGAAAGTAACCACGGATGGCATAACTGACGCCTACGAGGCTAGCTGCCCTCTCTCCTTACAACACTCAAACAGGAAAGTGCCTTGGTGGAATTCAAACTTGAACAAACTAAGGAAGAAATCCAGAAGGCTGTTTAACAGGGCTAAAAAGACCCAAGAATGGGAACCCTACAAAGAAGCCCTAACAGAATACAACAGAGTAGTTAGGAAGGCCAAACGAGCATCTTGGAAGAGGTTCTGCGAGGATTTATCTAAAACTCCCCAAGGAGCCCGAGTACAAAAACTGCCCGCCAAGGACAAACCTAGCCAAATCGGCCTGCTTAAGAGACCAGATGGATCTTTTACAGCCGACGAGGTAGAAAAAGTAAGAGTACTGATGGCCCACCACTTTCCGGGGGCTACCCATCAACCATCTGTAGCAACGCCTACACAACGGCCTCTTGACGAGGGTTGGCGTAGAGCGGCAAAGATAATCAGACCCCGGGATATAAGGTGCGCCATCAAGACTCTGAAACCCTACAAGTCAAGCGGTCTAGACAACATTTTTCCAGCGCTTCTTCAAAAAGGCTTGGATATCCTAGTACCGCTACTAGTCAAGATATACCGGGTAAGCTTTGCCTGGTGCTATCTTCCAGAACAATGGACTAAGGCTAAAGTACTATTTATGCCTAAGGCAGGCAGAAAGGACTACTCCCTGCCAAGCTCCTTCAGACCCATAAGCCTTACCTCCGTGTCTTGGACAGACACATAAGAGAGGATGCTATAAGCCTAAAGCCCATTAATAGTTCTCAACACGCCTACTGTAGAGGTAGGTCTACAGAAACGGCCCTTCTACAACTTGTGGATGAAGTCGAGAAGGCGTTACAAGACAAACAGATTGCACTCTGTGCGTTTCTAGACATTGAGGTCGCCTTTGACAATACCCCGATAGTCACGCTAGTGAAGGGACTAACTAACAAAAATGTAGACTCGACCACTGTCAAATGGGTAAGGTCAATGCTCTCAAATCGCAAAGCTCTAATCTCCCTCCATGGGACATCACTGGAGCTATACACTACGCGAGGTTACCCACAAGGTGGCGTTCTTTCGCCACTTCTATGGACACTAGCAGTAGACGAACTACTTAGTAAGCTGGCAGAACTCAGGATCGATGCACTAGGGTACGCAGACGACCTAGTTATTATCGTCAGAGGTTTCTGCCAAAGCCTACTAAGCTCTATATTGCAAAAGGCGCTAAACACCATCTCACAGTGGTGTACAGCCAACAAACTGTCAGTCAACGCAGGAAAGACTGTTATTGTGCCATTCACGAGGAAACAGACACTTAACAAACTGAAGTCTCCCACCTTGAACGGCTCTACTTTAGAATTCTCAGCTGAGGTTAAGTATCTGGGAGTCAAATTCGACCAGAAACTCACATGGAACTCTCACATCGACAAAGCCGTGAAAAAGGCCAAAACAACCTTGGGTGTATGTCGACGTCTGGTAGGGAGACATTGGGGAATGCGCCCCAAGATCCTCTTATGGCTATTCACAGCAATTGTGAGACCAACAATCACATACGCCTCCATTGTGTGGTGGAACAAATCCAGCCAGAAAACAACTGCAGACAGACTAAATAGCCTGCAGAGACTTGCCTGTATGTTGGTAACCGGGGCCATGACGTCTACTCCTGGTGCGGCCATTGAAGCAATGCTAAACCTACCGCCTCTTCCACTATTCATACAGCAAGAGGCGACGGCAAGCATGCTGAGGGCAATCGCCCAGGGGGGTTCATGTAACTGGATGTCGCAAATGCTTAGGACTTTAGAGGACTCAGTTCTGCGAGACCACATATTAGGCATGTTACCTGAACAGATGATTCCAGAATTAATCTCTGTTAAACACTATATCGTGGAACTACCTTCCAGGGACGACTGGATGAACAACAAAGTCACGTGGAAGGACGGGAGCCTCATGTGGTTCACCGATGGGTCCAAAATGGAAAATAAAGTTGGCTGTGGGGTCTATGGAGAACGCCCCAGGTTTAAATCCAGCACAAACCTGGGAAGCTTTACCTCCATATTTCAAGCAGAGGTGTACGCCATCCTGGAATGCGCGGAAACCAATATCCAAAAAGGCTACTTCAATCATAACATATACATTCACTCTGATAGTCTGGCAGCATTGTTGGCTTTAGACGCTGACTTGACGTCGTCTAAGTTAGTCAATAATTGCGTTGAGTGCCTGAATTCATTAGGCATGAAAAACAGAGTGATTCTAAGATGGGTCCCAGGGCATGCCGGAATCATAGGCAATGAAAGGGCCGATGAACTCGCAAGAGCTGGGGCTAAAGCAGTCCAATATGGTCCGGAACCCATTTGTGGACTGACCAAGAGCGCCATCCGACACACCCTGAGTAACCAATGTAAACAAGAAGCACTTAAACGCTGGAACAACTCTTCAGGTTTAAACCACTCTAAAGCACTGATAAGGGCATTCAACAGTAGCTATGCGAATGAAGCCCTATCATTGAACAGGAAAAATCTATGCATACTCACTAGGATGCTAACCGGGCACTGTCGCCTAAACAAGCACCTCAGTGTGGTCGGCATCAATAGCGACAAAGCTTGCAGGTTCTGCCTTGAGGATGATGAAACACCTATTCATCTACTCTGCGACTGCGGCCCACTAATGCATAAGCGTAACACAATCTTTGGTGACTACTTTGTGCCACCAGATAGTGTTTGCAACACTCGCGTCAAGGAACTACTGCGGTTCGTAAAGGCGGCAGGGCTTGACGATGAGCTTTAGTATGAGTGGCGAACACAATAGTCCAATTCTGGACGCGGTGTTACTAGGAATCTTTTAGGACTAGGAAATAGCCACCCTCTTCAAATAATAATAATAATAATTACGCAATAGATCGGGCTTACGTCATACGATTTCTTTCCGTCAACCGTTAGAAATAGTTCTATGACTACACCAGACCGTATTTTCACGGCTACGGATCGCATTCGGATTGGACTCGGATCACACGTAGTGTGAATGCGCTCTAACACGAAGTGTATGCTACAAAATTTGAAAGATGCCATACAGTGTCAAGTTGGCACGCACACAAGCATCTAATAGTTGCCGTAATAAAAAATGTAGCGTATGTTTATTTTATTTCACTTCTTTTTTCAATTTTCACTAAATGTCCGGAATAGGGCTTCAACATAACCACCAGCTCGAATTGAAGTTTAGTATGATCTGAAGTTATCTTATAGTTGTACACAAAATGCGAAAGGACCGTCTTCATTAACATGATGGAATATGATTTACCTGAAAATGAGTTAATTTATTATTAACAATAATATAAGGACCAAATGTTTTATTTTGAGATGTCTGTCTACTGACTGAATTAAAGAACACACAAGAAAGTCAACGACCACTCTATTCAAACAAATAGAGTAATTTATAATGGCTGTAATATAAGTTTGTAAGGTGCTGCATCATATATATATATAAAATATAGAATAAACTATAAGCATATCTGCATGTAATCATCATCATCATCAGCCGGAAGACGTCCACTGCTGGACAAAGGCCTCGCCCCAAAGATCTCCATGCGCTGCCCTCATCCAACGTCTTCTGGTACGTGGTCGACATTCGAGGACTTTACTGCCCCAACGGCCATCTGACCGTCGAACTATGTGCCTTGTCCAGTGTCGGTGTATGTCGGTACTCCTACGGATCTCCTCATTTCTGATTCGATCTCGCAGGGAAACTCCGAGCATAGCCAAAGCTCCGAGCTATCATGAGCTTTCTCAGCAGGGCTATAGTTAGCGACCACGTCTGCGTACCGCATGCATGTATTACCAAATTCATTATTTTATCAAATAAATACTTCCTATTAGAAGAATATGAAATATACCTAAGAATATACCTTTTTTTACATACAAAAATACGGGATGAGACGAGGAGGACGTTCAATTGATGGTAGTTGATACGCCCTGCCCATTACAATTCAGTGCCGCTCCGGATTCTTGAAAAGCCCAAAAATTCTGAGCGGCACTTCAATTGCGCTCGTCACCTTGAGGCATAAGATGTTAAGTCTCGTTTGCCCAGTAATTTCACGGCGCCCTTCAGACCGAAACACAGCAGTGTTTTCACATTACTGCATCACGACAGAAATATGCGCCGTTTTGGTACCCATAATCTAGCCGACATCCTGCGCAAAGCAGCCACAGGTAACTGGAAACTGTAAATAGGCAATAATTTAGCAACAAGTTTTTAGGCAATAGAATCTCACCGATACAATTTCTCCTTCCTGGTCCGAAACTTGCGAAAGCAGCTGGGTTGGATGGAATTGAGTTTGGATCCAGCCATCTCTCCGGTCTGAACTGATCAGCATCAGGACCCCACACCTCCGGATTACGGTTTATAGACCAGACGTGAACTACAACTGGCACTCCGGAGGGTAGCTCGAAATTTTCTAAAAACAATATTCACAAAACTATAAGTTTTGACGCAATTTATGAAAATTCCCAGGGTTTTTATGTCCGTATATGGCTATGCACCACAATATTTAATTGACTAGATGTAATTCTGAATCAAATGAGCTATCGTTCATATATATAAGACCTTTGTCAGGAATTAACAAGTTTTGAATAAAATGAATGTCTAACACCTATACAGTTGTATTATGGTAGAAATTCGACCCTGCCTACTGAGCCAGAGGTTCCGAGTTCGAATCCCGGTAAGTGCAAATATTTATTTGATGAATATGGATGTTCTTATCCGACTCATGGATTTTTATATGTATTTATATATGCTTATGTACAAATCTCTATCCCTGGTCTGGCGCACACCAGAATCAGCTTCATCCATTTGGCTGCGTGCAACGCTCTGCGTTCTCGACTTGTCGTGGACACAGTGCTCTGTGAACGGCTGGATCACGTGGCGTTGCGTAGATACATCGCTTCATGGTGTGTCTTCTACCGCATTTATCACGGTTAGTGTTTGAAGAGATGTTACAGTCCACGGTGCGGTTTCTTCTACGTACTACAAAGCTGTGTAATGGGCTTCCTTGTGCGGTGTTTCCGGGACGATACGATATGGGTATCTTCAAAAAAAGCGCCTTCCTTAAAGGCCGGCTACGCTCCTGTGATTCCTCTGGTGTTGCTAGAGATTAATCCCTAAATTAAAACCCTAAACCCTTACAATTGAAAAAAGAAGAGTCACTGTCAGTGAATTTTGCCAAAAACGATGTGTCTGTACTCTGCACTTGCTGTAGCAAGTACCTACCACCTAAGAGGCAATAAATGGCACTAAACTTCATAATGATAACTATGACAATCTCTAAAACATTTCATCTGCAGTCCCCCTGAAAACGAGATCTGGAAAGGTCTTGAAACATCGGGTTAACTAAAATATTAATAAAATTGTAACTTTTACACGCATTTTAATCATTTAAAACGTACTTTATTTAATCGCGCTGATCTTCCGCGGCCCCCTGGTGAGCCATGGAATAACTACTATTGTTAAATAGCATTTTTATTTTTTTAACCGTTAATATTTTTTTAAAGTTGATCATTTTATTTTGGTACTACTGTCCAGAATATAGGTTAATAAATATTGAAATAAAAGTAATTTCAGCAACAGAAACAAACAAAAAGTTCGATCCCATTGAGTATAATCACTTTCTCTGTCCATATATCCCTATGTATGCTTAAATCTTTTAAATTACGCAACGGATTTTGATGCGGTTTTTTTAAATAGATAGAATGATTGAAGAGGAATGTTTATATGTATAAAAACATTCATTAAATACTGAAATAGAAATACTGTTTTTTTTGAGGTTTCTAATGTGATGTCGTAAATAATTACATATTTTCCGCTTACATTGCAAACGCAGGCTGAACCCTACGAGATTTATCAAAATAATGCACTAAGTATTGAACACATTGAAAAGTTCTACAGAAAAATCTACTTATGGATATCCCAAAATATTTTTTTTTATCATTTACTTTTACTAACTCTCGCACTTATCAAAGGACTATAAGTCAATATAATTATCACCAATATAACATACTTAATTGTACTTTCTTATCAGAATGTCGAGCAATGACCGGTCCGATTGGGTACAGACGAATGGTTTCCTTGATAACAGCTTCCAGATACGTAAGTGATGATAAATCTTCTTTAGTCAAATCCTTTTCACTACTGTCCATTACTTTGCATATCCTGGAACAATGGAGTGAAAGCAAAATAAATTTTAAAATCATGATTTAGAAGGATCCCGTTGGTTGAGAGCACTTTCAATATCTACTCTCTAACGATTTAGAAGAAATATCCAGGGGTTTTTGGAGGCAAAAACTGATCTAGCTCTCGTCTCATCTTCTTGCTCTTCCTCTCTAGGAAATTACATTTTTTTTAATTTCTCCAACGTCTTTTTATAATTAAATAACCAGCTGTTTCGTTTATTAAGGTATTCTGCCACCCGAAAGACATCTATTTTTATGTGAAAATAAGGTACGAGACGAGCAGGACGTTCAACTGATGGTATTTGATACGTCCTCCTCACATCACTGCAGTGCCGCTCACGATTCTTGTGCAACCCAAAAAGCAACACTACAACAGCGCTCGTCACCTTGACACATAAGATGTCAAGTCTCATGTGCCCTTCACTAGCTACGGCGCCCTTCACGAAACAGCGACCGAAACACAATAATGTTTACACATTAACTTCACGGTAGTAATAGGCGCCGTTGTGGTACCCATAATCTAGCCGGCATCCTGTGCAAAGGAGCTGGTAAAGGAAAATATATCAGCACACAGATCACCTGAACCCTGATCGTTTCTGATCATCACCCCCCATGCTCTTAACTTATTTTATTTCTTCTGCCGCATTTATCACAGAGAAATGTTCCGAAGAGTGCGAGATAGCGCATTATTTGCCATAAACATAAACAGCATTCTCACCACTAAATGCCTGGTGTTTTCCCATAGTACTGATTTCAAGGATTTTTTTTTCACGTACAAGCAAACTATGGAAGCAACTTCCTCGAGTGGTACTGCCATGTCGATATAATACGGTTGGTTACCTCCGAAAGAACTTATTTATACTAAATGATAAGGGTGGCAATGCTCAGAAAAGCCATAGTAACCGACCAGTAATGCGCAATGTGATGGAGGCTATCCAAAGCCTTCTGTTAATCAGCCGATAATATTTTCTTAGCTGAATTTGTAAGCTATTAATTTTTGATATATTATCTATATTTAAGATATTAACTTACTCTTGATAAGCCTTTTCTTGTATTTCAGGGTACGTTCCGAGACAAATCAAGGCGAATAGAATTTGATAAGTCGATGTATCATAACCAGCCAACATCAAGTTGTCCACTATATTTCTCAATTGAGAGTTTGTATATTCGTTGGTTTTATCAGAATTTTCTATGAGTATATCCAAGTAACTTCGGAAACTACCATCTGCAATGTTGAAATGTAAGTAGATAGGATCATTAGAGTGTAAACAATTTGTTATGTATTGACAATGATAACCCTCACTTCTGGGAGTGATTACACAAATAGAACTGAAAACAAAATTTTATGAACGATGCGGATAACAAATTGTTTACATTTACAAGAGTGACATCTCAAGTCAATTTCCTAATATGCAAATATTGGGGTTGAGCAGGTTATCAACTGTAAAATAGGTCCTGTAGATGAAACCACAACCTGAGAGTTGAACAAAGCATACAGGATTTTATGGTGATACGTCACTCGAACGGTTGGCTCAGTTGGAAAGACCACACGCACGAAACGCGAGAGGTCGCGGGTTCGAGTCCCGCATCGTTTATAAAATTTGGTTTTTAGTTTTATTTGTATTATTAAAGGGGATTAGGAAGCACAAATTTATAAAGATAATATGGAGGGAAGTTTCCCCTCCCTCTTCCCTTTCTTCTTCCCTTCCTCCTCCCCTTCCTTCTTCCCTTCCCTCTTCCCATCCTTCTTCCCCAAACCTTGCAAAGATCAGGCTTAGACATGTGTGAAGCACTGTTGAATCATTATAATTTTACGAAAATTTGTAGATTTTTTGTCTCTATAAATCGAGCGAGGTGTTTTTATTCTATATTGGCCAAAATGAACGAATTATGAGTTATCGGAAGATTGGCTTAGCGTAGACCCCTCGGACTAAGAGAAGGCCATCGCGTAGAAGATTAGAAGCCCTATCTCTTGAAGCTCACGTTCGTTAAACAGATAACTAACAAAAATAATCCGAGACGTGCAGGAATCACTTTAAAAAAAAACAAAGATCACATAATACTAGTGGGAGGCTCCTTTGCTCAGGATGCCGGCTAGATTACGGGTACCACAACAGCGCCTATTTCTGCCGTGAAGCAGTAATGTGCAAACATTACTGTGTTTCGGTCTTAAGGGCACCGTAGCTAGTTAAATTAATGGGCAAATGAGACTTAACATCTTATGCCTCAAGGTAACGAGCACAATTGTAGTGCCGCTCAGAGTTTTTGGGCTTTTCAAGAATCCGCAGCGGCACTGCATTTCAATGGGCAGGGCGTATCGATTACCATCATTGTCTTTTCCCATTGGTCTTGTCCCTTATTTTTATAAAAAGAAACTAGATCCCGATTTCCAATATTTCTGCCATGGACATTTTTCTTATGAAAGACGAGGAGAAACGAGCGCACGGGTATCCCGATGTTATATGATCACAGATGCCCACATTCTACTGCAACACTAAAGGAATCACAGCAGAAATGGTGGCTCTTTAGAAACGTGTAGGAACTTAAATATTTAAAAAGTAGTGTTATATCTTCTACGGTAGTAACAAATCCTTCGTGTTTGAGCCTTACTCACACTTGACCAATTACAATTTCAGGAAAGTCTGTGTAATCAACATTTTTACCATTATAATTAGTTTCTCCCATTAAAAGTCGATCTTGATATTCTTTCCTCCTTAATGTCACCATCTAAAATAAAAAAAAAAAACATTGTTTGTTTTAGATCAAATGACAGAAGTGAAAACTTCACCAAGGTGACACAAAGATTGAGACATACCTACTTCAACTATAAACACATTGAAAGCTGACAATATTGAGATATAACGCGTCATTGATTCTGCGAATCAAAACATCTATGCGAAAGTTTTGTGATGCAGCGAATAAACCTCAAAAATAAAACTAAATTCACTTAACGTAATATATTCTTCGATTGTTTTGCTTTTGGGTGATATAATTATTAAACGTTGAGTGTGGACGATAGATTTGTAGCACATCAGCAAATTTACGCTCATATTATGTTATTATCACTTATCTAGATTAAATGTAAAAATAAATTCGCGTCAAAACAAAAAACTATGGTTCTAAATCTGGTTCTCACGAAAATATTAAGCCAATTGAATTCAATCCGAATCGTCTATGTGGGACCAGCGCGCTCATGCAATAACGAGGAGTAGAGATTGGGCAGCAACCTATCTATCATACAATAATAATGTTTACAATTATTTTATATGGATGCTAATCATTGTGTTATAACGAAAATAATTGTTAAATTTGCTATGTGCGGTACTAGACCACACCCCCAGAACCATTTTAGAAGAAAGATAGCAGTGTCCTGTTTTCGCATAGAGATATGAATCAGCGATGACCGGTTGAATGCGAACCTGATCTAATGATGCTTTGCTTGTAAGCCTTGTGTATGTACTTACTTAAGTTTTTTCTGATCTTATTTTAATTATCATTGCGAACTCAACTCATGTTAGCAATCCGGACAAATCTTCGTGATTTTTGGTTTGCTGCTTTATTTATATAAATATGTAAAGTTTTAAATAAATATATAAAAAAAAAAAAAAAATCAAAGAAAATATCCATTACATATTATTTCAAATTCAACAAGATCGGTGTCAAGCAATAACTATTATTTGAATATTTTTTACCTCATCAGTAAGACTCCATATAATTTTGAGCATTTCATCCTGTTTCTTCTTCAAACTGCTAAATTTGAATATAAAATCGAGCATGAGCCAGGGATATTGAACCCTTTCAGTCATAATTTTTAGCATAGATTGCACTGCAGCCGCGTACTCGTCTGTAACTATATCTTTATCTTCTGTTTTAAAGCCCAGTGTGGTTTCTGTAATTATTATAAAATAAGCTTTAGCAGTTGTTTGAATTTTGGGTGATTGTGTAGGCTAGTAGCTATTTTTTATGTGACAATAAGAGACGAGACGAGCAGAAGGCCTGCGATCAACTTTAAATTAGCGATTCAATTCCGATACAGTTCAGTTTAGGTACCTAAACTGAATCGCTAAGATTCATACCATGAAGTGCCTATACTTGAATGGCGTTTGAATCGCATATAATAATAATCGCTGAACTTCCGGCTCATCTCGTCCCTTACTGTAATAAAAAAAAGGAAAGCTTATCAATTTTTACCTAAGTAGGAACTTATATAAAATCACTAGTCACTAGTTACCACACTCGCGGCCTAGTGCCGCTATGTTTCGCATAGGTTAGTGTCGAGGACCGGAGGCCATCCCTTCCCTCCCCCCCCCACAAATTATGAGAGCGGTCCGTAAAAAGATATTACCCCAGGAGGGTACCGGCTCTACCAGAGCCGGAGAATCCCTCCCCGAGCACTCTCACTCGGGCCGCCTTTCGTATTTTGGGGTGGGCACAGAACCGCGCATGACCGAGGACAAACGAGGCAGTAACACCACGGCTACCCGCTCCATGCTCAACGTGGACTTTTGCAATATCAGGGGAATTCACTCCAATTTAATCGCCGTCCACCACCACCTTGAGACGGCGCAGCCGGCCTTGTGTTTCCTTACGGAGACGCAGATATCTCGACCTAGCGATACGTCATATTTAACGTACCCCGGGTACAAAATTGAGCACAACTTTTTACCTCATGCCGGGGTATGTGTGTACGTTAGGGAGGATATCTGCTGTCGCCGTCTCGGCAATTTTGAGGGTAGGGACCTGTCTACTCTCTGGCTCCGCGTAGATTTAGACGACCGCGTCCGTATCTATGCGTGTGTCTACAGGTCCCATAGTGGTAACGCAGAAACCCATCATCTCATGGGCTGCGTTCAAGCGGCAATTGACGTCGTGCTTGCACAGATCCCCTCCGCTGAAATCGTAGTCTTGGGTGATTTCAACGGGCACAATGCCGAATGGCTTGGATCACGTACCACAGACTACGCAGGGCGATCTGTGCATAATTTTGCATTGGCGTATGGTCTGTCCCAATTGGTTGAGTCGCCAACGCGGCTCCCGGATGTGGATAGCCACATGCCGTCCTTATTAGATCTTCTGCTGACTACACATCCCGATGGTTACCAGGTCTTTGTCGACGCCCCTCTCGGAACGTCCGACCATTGCCTGGTCAGGAGTGTAGTGCCTATCCGACGCCAACGTCGCAGACCACCAGCGACCCGCCGCGTTTGGCACTACAAGTCAGCAGATTGGGATAGGATGCGTTCCTTTTTTGCATCCTACCCTTGGGGCAAGGTTTGTTTCCCTTCGGATGATCCTAGTGCCTGCGCCATTGCAGTAGGTGATGTGATACTGCAGGGCATGGATATTTTTATACCAAGCTCTGTAGTACCGATCGGTGGCAGATCACAGCCCTGGTTCGATGCGTCAGTTAAAGCAGCATCTGACTTCAAAAAACAGGCGTATCGAACTTGGGTTGCGGCGCTGGGCACAAAGCATCCGAACTGCAAAGTTCTTAAGAGGAAATATAACCGTGCCTCCAGATTTTTTAAGCGGCAAATCGCCCGTGCGAAGTCTACGCACGTCGTCAAAATTGGCGAGCAGCTTTCCAGTTACCCGAACGGAACACGCAGGTTCTGGTCGTTGTCGAAAGCTGCTCATGGTAACTTCAACCAGCCGTCCATGCCGCCGTTGCACATGAGTGACACCCTGGCCCATACGGCAAAAGAGAAAGCCGAGCTCCTGTGCGCTCTTTTCGCCTTCAACTCGACTCTTGACGACAACGGAAAAATACCGCCGACCATCCCGCGGTGTCAGAGCTCTATGCCTGAAGTACAGTTCAGACAGAAAACTGTTAGGCGAGCTCTGTTTTCGTTGGACGTCAGGAGGTCGAGCGGGCCGGATGGCATTTCTCCAATCGTGCTTAGAACGTGTGCCCCTGAGTTGACGCCGGTGCTAACGCGTTTATTCCGGCACTCTTATTCCAAAGGCGTAGTCCCTGACTCATGGAAGTCAGCCCTTGTCCATCCGATCCAAAAAAAGGAGACAGTTCGGATCCGGTGAACTACAGGCTCCCTATCACCTCCCTGCTCTCCAAAATCATGGAGAGCATAATTAGCCACCAGCTTTTAGTATACCTAGAGGGTCACCTGATCAACGACCGACAGTACGGCTTTCGCCATGGACGGTCGGCAGGTGATCTTCTGGTATACCTTACACATAGATGGGCGGCGGCTATTGAAAGTAAGGGGGAAGGCCTGGCAGTTATCCTGGTTATAGAGAAGGCCTTTGATCGTGTATGGCACAAGGCGCTCCTCTCAAAACTTCCATCATTTGGGCTTCCCGAGAGCTTGTGCAAGTGGACCTCCAGCTTCCTCACTGGGCGTAGCATACAGGTCGTTGTCGACGGATATTTCTCGAACCCGAAGCCCGTGAATGCTGGAGTGCCCCAAGGCTGTATGCTATCTCCTACGCTGTTTCTTCTGCATATCAATGATATGTTGGACACCTCCAACATGCATTGCTATGCAGATGACAGCACTGGTGATGCCGCATACACGGGCCATGCAGGTCTCTCTCGGGAAATCATCGACCAGTGCCGGGAGAAACTTGTGTCTTCTATCGAGTCCTCTCTCGAGAAGGTCGCGGAATGGGGTAAATTGAACCTTGTCCAATTTAACCCCCAGAAGACTCAAGTTTGCGCGTTTACCACTAAAAAAAAACCCATTTGTCGTATCACCGCTCTTCGAGAACACTTCTCTTAAAGCCGCGCCTAGTATCGGAATACTGGGTCTCGAAATCTCGAGCGATTGCCAATTCCGTGGCCATCTGGAGGGCAAAGCCAAATTGGCTTCGAAGAAGCTGGGCGTCATCAATAGAGCACGGCAATACTTCAAGCCGGCCCACATTCTAGCGCTCTACAAAGCGCAGGTCCGGCCACACATGGAGTATTGCTGTCATCTCTGGTCTGGTGCACCCCAGTATCTGCTTGATCCATTTGACCGCGTGCAACATAGAGCAGCTCGAATTGTCGGGGACTCAGTGCTCTGTGAACGGCTGGATCACTTGGCGTTGCGTAGAGACCGCTTCATTGTGTGTCTTCTACCGCATCTAACACGGGGAGTGTTCCGAAGAGCTGTTTAACCTGATTCCTGCCGCCGAATTTCACCATCGCACGACACGCCACAAGTTAGGATATCATCCCCACCATCTGGATGTGTGGCGGTCCTCTACAGTGCGGTTTTCAAGAAGCTTTCTCCCTCGTACTACAAAGCTGTGGAATGAGCTTCCTTGTGCGGTGTTTCCGGGACGATACGACATGGGTACCTTCAAAAAAAGTGCGTACACCTTCCTTAAAGGCTGGCAACGCTCTTGTGATTCCTCTGGTGTTGCAAGAGAATGTGGGCGGCGGTGATCACTTAACACCAGGTGACCCGTACGCTCATTTGTCCTCCTATTCCATAAAAAAAAAACTAGTCAATCCTAACCAATGTTGTAAACTCTCAAGTTCAAAGATTTACAAAAAGTGTACTTACGGCATACGATTTCCAAAATATTCCTTGTTATTATATCAGTTATATCGAAAGTCTTATTCTCTTCATATCTCAGAGAGCTGACGAGACGCTTTGATTGTTTATTGAATATTTCCAAAAAACTATCCAGTACAATTGGTTTGAACGCGTTGTCAATGAATCTCCTGTTTTTCTTCCAAACAGGGTCTGCGAAACACTCGTCGTGATTACTGTCATAATTAATAATGGTATCAACTAAATACTATGATTTATAATTTAAAATGATGATGATTTAGATGGATTGACGCATGGGCCAGCCATATTTAAGGGAAGGGAACGACCCGGGACACAAGCAATGCTATTTTAGTGAGCATGACGATCCGTGTTACAGCATGATAACTAGGAATATATTCATGTTACATTCATAAGAGTATCATTATCATCATCAGCTGGAAGACGTCCACTGCAAGACAAAGATCCAAAGGTCTCCACGACTATGGGTACTGTGCTGCCCTCATCCTCATTCATCATCGGAATACGTTATTCCGGCGATCCTGACCAGATCGTCGGTCCATCTTGTGGAGGGCCTACCAACACTGCGTCTTCCGGTACGTGGTCGCCATTCGAGGACTTTTCTGTACCACCAGATATCTGCCCGTCAAACTATGTGCCCTGCTCACTGCCACTTCAGTTTCGCAATCATTTGGGCTACGTCGGTGATTTGGGTCTCTTACGGATCTCCTATCATTTCCGATTCGATCACCCAAGCAAACTCCAAGCTTAGCCCTCTCCATCGCGATCTCTGAACAACCATGTGCTTTGTCATATGAGTATACAATCTTAATTTAAAGACCTATTATTAGGTAGACCAGGAGCATCTATTTTCCTTACCTACTTCTTTATCTTCAATGCGACCTTCAGTGAAAAACTTGGTATTACCGGTAAAATATACAATTTTCTCTGGCACTGATAATGCATAACATTATATGTGAACAAGCCAGTGGCTCGTATCGTGCTGCCTTTCTGAGACTTATTTTGAATAATAATTAAAAGATGTGAAAGCTTATTCACATCTTAAATTTATTCAATCTTAAATTAATTCAATCTATAAAAGCGTGACTATACCACGAGGGGACTTAAGCTCTTTTCAGACTACGCTACAATATAGTTCATAGCACAACAATATCGCGCACCATACATTATTAAGGGCACGTTCACACTTCTCTCTGTATGATATATTATTGGCTTACTATACGAAATAAAATTGAGCGTGTGCTGAGGCCATGCTGTGCTATATCGTGAGCTCTTCTTCCTTCTTCTATCTTCAAAAAGTTTCAAATCACCACGTTCTACTCTGAACTTTGTATCATTTGATATCCATGCCCTGGCATTTTTCTTCTTTAGCATTAATGACAAGATAGTGTCAAATTCTGCATTGTCATCATCGCTCTATGAGCTTTCAAGACTATCCAGTATTAAATCCATTGTGTCGATCGTGTGCGCACTCTTCAAAGATCGCGGTCAACTGAGCTTGCCATGTATTTTAATAATTTGCGATTATATCGCGTAATGTGAACACCATGCTTTATAGTATAGCATTAGGTCCGTATTTGCTAACCTATATATCACAATAGTAAAGCGTAGTCTGAAAAGAGCTTTACTTGATATTGTGGTGCTCAGCTCGTTGTGCTCTTAATTGTATCAGTAGTTCACACAATAAGCGGGATACAAACAAGTTGTAACACAACCCTGAGGATACTTATTATAATGAGGTTGCCCACAGAACAGTATGTCTTTTACCTGTTCTGTGGTTCTGGTAATGCCAATTTAATCGTGTTCGTCGCCAGGAGTTGCAAGCGAAAACTGATCAATTGTTTTTTTTTTATTTTAATATTGGTTCCATTCTTCACCCCAGGTGGAGCGCGGTCAGGTTAAGGATAAGGTATTTAAAGTAAATGGCGCAAACAACATTTTTTATGTTAGTTTTATAAAGTTAGTTAAGTTACTTACAACTTGCCGATATAAGTTCTGATCCCACGTATGAATCGATAAGTTTATATACAAATAGTTTGTGTACGCACTGGTTGGCAACTGTGGCAGCGTCTTCTGGATTCGTTATTACTATAAGAACAAAAATTAATATCATATTTTTATTATATTGCATATGATTACATAAAATTAAAACAATCATTATAATAAGCGTACCAAGATTACTAATACTAATTACTGGCAGCATTTCCGCGTTGGATAGCTAGGTTGATACGTTGACCGAAAGAGCTGCCAGCGCGAGAGCTTGGGTTTCCAGAAGCCTTATTGAGGCGCGGGCCAAGTGTCTCGACACCAAACGGCACAAAGATGTAAGGTACTGAGACCGATATATTTGCGACGCTTGCTGTCTTCGGCAGTCGAAGCAGTAGCCCCAGCACCAACTGACGTAACTTGAACATGAGAAGGAGCCAGAGTGTCGACGCAAGTCGCGTCCCAGACCAGCGCCCTTCCCCATGCCCAAGCCACCAGGGTCATTCCATCAGGACGCTTGCCATCGCGTCTGGTAGTACCATTTTAATTACTATCAAAATTTGGATAGTGGTGGGTGTTCTTATATAAACAAAAGAGGATAAACAAGCATACATGGGTAGCTTCAAAAAAAGCGCGTAGGTACACCTTCCTTAAAGGGCAGGGAACGCGCCTGTGATTCCTCTGCTTTTGCAAGAGAATGTGGGCGGCGTTGATCAGTTAGCATCGTATACGCTCCTTTTCCTCATTTTCCATAAAAAATATGCGTAATATGCAGATGAACATCCTTTTTTATTATTAATTGGTAGAGTTCTCGTGACAGGAGTCGTCCGCCTCGCTTAAATGTCACTGCTTGTAGCGGCGACGTGGGACGAGTCGTTCCCTTCCCTTATGTTTGAGGGAGCTATGGTTGATGGTTGCGTCATGCTTGTGAACGTGACGGTGAAGAATCGGATCAAAAGCTTTTTTCTGTATTGTTTTTGCACGTATCTAATACATTTATATGATTTTTCATCCTGTTAAGGTCGGAATTTTAAACTTAAATAAAATCATGATCTTACTATAAATATAAATGGGGCCGATGTTAAACTTGGCTGCTCCGTTATGTTTGTTGGTGAACTCTCCCATGTACATAAGCTTGGTGAATAAATCTGTAAGACAAAGAGAAGCATTACAGTTTAAAGTCGAAGTCAAATAAACTTTATTCAATTTGACTTAAACTAAGCGCTTTTGTATTGTCACTATAAATATTTCTCTTAAATTACTAGATCTATCATATGTTCGGATAAAACTGCTGGTGAGAAAAACATCCAAGAAACTCAACGGCCACTCTTTGCTTGCTTAGCATAATCTTTGATATCGTTTTTATAGTCATTTGACGGCTTTAATTACACTGAGGTTAAGCTAAGCAGCCCAATGCAAAGTTTTACGTAAGTAAGATCAAAGTTTAAGTAGGCTGTATAGATGGACCTTGGTTAACGTCATGAAGCAACACGAGTACAAAGAGTTAAAGGACTTCTTAATAATTGGGTGACTCCAATTGATTACTGTGTTAAATTGTTTCTCGGCCATTTCTGGACCGATAAAAAAAAAACTTGAACTCATAGAAAGCTTTCGAAATTTTCTAGGTTACTGTCGAGACTGAATTTTGAATTTCGACTTGAGTCAATTATTATAATTAAAAACAAACAATTAAAATCAGCAATATTCTAAATTAGCACGCGCTATTTATATTTATTTTAAAATTGAGGCGATTGATCAAATCTTGATTAATTAATAAATTTTGTTTTGTCTTTGTACACAGACTTATAGAGCAAGAGCCCGTGGAACCCAGACCTACGTCCACGATGTTCCATTACGGAGTTTGGGTTACAGCGGCTTTGGCAGGTAAACGGTACTAAAGGTGTATAAATTACCGATCTTAATACATCAAAGAATAAAGTGTGATTTTTCGGTATTACCTTCAGAATATTATTAAAAATCACGTTATTCATTGCGAGACACTTACCATCGTGGCAACCCCTTGTCAGACACCCTTAATGTTCACGAAATTATAATTTTACTTACGTCATAGTCATTTAGTAGCTTAAACTCATGGTGGGATTTGGTATTATTTGATGTACTTATTTTACACACCTTTAGTACCGTTTACCTGCCAAAGCCACGTCTGGCAAGGTAAATTATATATTTTAAAGCTTACTGGATATACGTAATCGCATGCAGGGCTGAATGAATATATAATATAATATTTTGGAAAAGAACATAGGCTTACTATTCTTTTTTTCACTCCTGTTAGCTTAACCCATAAACCCATAGTTTGTGGAGTATCTATGGATAGGTCTGCAAAAATGATATTGAGGTTTCTAATATAATTTCTTTCTAAACTGAATAGTTTACGCGAGAGACACTTCCAAAGTGGTTAAATGTGTCCCCCCCCCTCTCTGTTACTTCTAAACTAAATGAATGATAAAACTAAAAAAAATATATGATGTACACTACGATGCAAACTTCCACCGAAAATTGATATGAACGAGATCTAGTTAGTATTTTTTTTAATACGTATAAATGATGAGAGCTCATTTCCTCTGTATGATTTTGAGCAAAGATTTTTTGCCTTTTCCATTTAAATAATTTAATATCATTTTCCTTTCTATATAACTTTTATATTATGTTACTTGCTGCTACGGAACCCTTCATGAGCGAGTCCGACTCGTAAGTTTTAAAATATATAATTTAGCAACAATATGCAAAATGTGTTGACTATATCGCTGACAACACTGTCAATGATAATACTGAAGTTAATCAGCCTTACAAATAAACGCGGGAAACATTAAACGTCCGAATAAATTGGTATATTCGGACGTTAGCAATATGTCTATTTGTAAATATCTTTTGGTTTTTTCTCAGGTGTATATAACTTTATACCAAGTATATTTGTAAAGCCGTTAAAGTTTATTTCATCTAACCTAATTTTAAAATTAAAACAGTTATATGTTAACTAACTAATATCGTGCCTAGCTTTCATTGTCTACTGATATTTTAGTGTTATTTAAGTAAAGTTAATAAGTTATTACGTAAGTATTTGTTCATCCCAAATGTTTGCCCAAATAAAATGCTTCCTTCTAGGATAGACTCCGCAAATCTCAGAACCGCATTCTCCAAACGGTTTGTGACGGGATGCCTAGCAATATTTTTTCATATTGGCTATCTGTGCATAAAAACAAAAATAGTAAATAAATTACGGTGCCAGGACCAAGACGCCTGGGAAGAGCTTTATCAACCTTTCCAGATAGATTATATAGTTTTGTGTATATTTTACTTTTTATCTTTATATAAAATATAAGAATATTAGTACTTATTTGTATCATAATATGTATACTGGATAATTTTCCTTCAATAAAAACTTATTATTATTATTATAAAAGATATGTAATGTATATTGATATAGCAGTTTGGTAAGAAGTAAATTCTGAAATAAAGAATGAGTAAATGAGTCTATATAACAAACTATATTTCTTTTACAATTTTTAAAACTTACATTTAAAAATCAAACGTCAGATATCAAAATTATTGACGTTTTTATGTTAGTTTTTTAACATGTTGACTGAAAGATCTATATAGTCATAATAGTCGATCGAAAAAAATGTATCTTAGTAAGAAGTAAATTCTAGGATGAAGAATGAAAAATATTGTAAATTTGTCTATATATCACACTATTTTCTATTACCTACAATTTCAACTTACGTTTATAAATCAAACGTCAGCCATAAAAAATATTGATGATTTTTAAGCTATAATTTAACAGGTTGAATAGAAATTAATTTAAGGTCTAAATAGTCAAATGATCCAAATTTTTGACAGAATCATCTCTCTTCTATCATCTGAGCTCACATCAGAATCGAAATTAACTTTGTTTTAAAGCACCTACCAATAAAAACTTACCTTTCTTACTAAGACCATAGCTAAAGGCGGGTATGGCATTTGGAATAGACGGCACTAATGGTGAAGAACGCAATCTCACTTCATTTAAACCATAACACAACATTAACAATAGAATAAATACAAACAGTATTATCAATAACATTTTAAAGTCAGTGACTTGTACGAGCGGCTTCAACAGACTAACGGTAGAGAAACTTGTTTTGTGACGAATGTATTACGCTTGTAAATTATTAATTACTTCGGATGAACTTGAAGTTGATGTGTGTTTGAATTTTTATACAGGTACTTTTAATATTGATTTATGCAACCTCAGTAACTGGTAAAAAAACACATTTAAAAAAAAATCTACCCCAGACGGATGTAAAATTTGCTGGATGATCCTGCTATCGATAAATTTCCTTCATGATTTTAAAGCTATTTCGAACTTTTTAACCCTAGTCACCTAACCTTTGCATGTACCCCTCTATGCCTAACCATTCGTCGATTCGACAAATATTTTAAGAAAATGTTTATTATCCGTGAATTATATATGTATAGACATGTAAGAAATATATAAATGTCAGGTATACTGTTAATTGTAAAATAAAACATTTTTTTATAAATTTTTATATTTAATATTTATCTTTCTTAACCGATTTGTTAGGCACTTAGTTACATGAGATCATAATCATAATCAGTTTATTTTAAAAATAACAAAAAAAAAATTAAGTGGTATGTCGCCTTTTCTTTTTTGGCAATCTAATATTGTGAAATCCTACGTAAGCAAAAAATTAAAAAAATCTACAATTTTTCATTGCAAGTTACGCAAATGTCAACTTTATTTTTTCAGCAGATTGCGGTATTACAATTAGAACAGTAACTCTTGATCATACGCCTTTTTTTATAAGAACAAAACCCACAAACTTTTCTTTTCTTCATTTCTAGTGGTTCTGATGGTAGAAGATGAGTACTAGATGTAGATGGGGCTGCAGTTAAGGTTCCTTCCTTTTTAGCACCTAGCAAATCTTCAATATTTTGCTTTATGTGCGTTGGCATTGTTCGTATTTCCAATCAAATTTTTAGCCAGGGTTCTACAAGTTGTGAATGTAACTTCTTCATAATATCATGGCGAGTTATAGTGGTTTATCCAACTCGAACAATATTTATTGCCGCTGATCTTCCTAATGTACGGCCTTTGCTTGTCGCCCAAACACAGGTTAACCTGTGGAGGTTACTTCTGAAACGGGCAGTGATTATGGCTCTGACACGACCTGATACAACTGACCAGCTGTTGAAGACTCTTCTCCTTCATGATCAGATATCTGGGTTCTCTTGGAGGTCACTTTGTATATCATCATGTTCCAAATTATCTTCTACTTCACTGTCAGTAATACTAATATCTTCAGAAATATCTTTTTCTAGCAACAAACGCGTCATTTCCTCATCAGATAGTTCAAGTCTTACAACCATAGCAAATGAACTGCAAAATAAAATGCACATATTTTAATCCCAATATAACACAAACCCTAACCATTCGTCGAAACGACGAGTAAAATAGCCATATTTTGTAAAATAGTATTCTTACCTGGTTAACTGAAGACAAGAACTGAGTTGTTGTGAGGCAACAAGACTGTACGCCTGCGCAATAGAAAGAGACAGACTTATTTGTATCTCGTATTCGTCGAAACGACGAAGATTAGGCGTCTAGGGTTAAAGGAGCTTGGTAGGTTTGAGTGACCAGCCAATACAAACTTGACCCAATGGAGGAAATGGTTTGGAGAATCAAAAGCCTCTTTACCATCGTTTCCCATCTGCCGAGTCGCTAGATACTACTAGATACTACTTCCGCTTCGGAAACACGGCGCTCTGAGAAAGTAGAAGTGGCAAGAAACTCTCCCAGATTTTTTTTGCGTTCTTTTTAATAAAATATACTATATTGTACGGTCATTGTTATTGCTATGAAACAATCATAATCAGGTCCCAGGCTGTCCGATCACTTAGATATTCAGCTGTGGACTAGTAGGATTAACGTAATCATGTATCGCAAAAAATAAAGAAATAAAACTCAATGATAAAGAAAGTTCATTTTTAGTATATTTCAGTAGTTAAGTTTAACAGTAAAGGTCCCTACAAGTAGTAAAACTATTTCACAACACTTGAAATCTAATTGCCATTCTAGATTTAAAACAATGATTACTTTTACAGTGATGACACGTGGAGTTCAGAACAGTATGTGCGAGAGAGCGCAACTATCGGTATAACTGCTCTTTCTTATTATAACCCCATACATCATAAGTTTTTTCAATAAATACAGTATGCTACTGACCAACCACTGAATGCAAATATAATTTGATGCCATTCTGACAGAGAAATACTTAACCACAAATAAAATTTGAAAACAATTGCGTGCATATGAGTGCTCTTCTAACTGAGCCAACCGTTCGAGTGAGGTATCGTCATAAAATCTTGTATGCTTTGTTCAAGCTTTACTCTCAGGTTGTTGCTTCATCTATAGGATATCCTGTAGATGAAGTTGACATGACACAGCCAACACGAAACGCGAGCGGTCGCGGGGTTGAATCCCGCGTCGTTCATAAAGTTTTGTTTTTAAATTTTATTTGTGTAATTATCCCATAAGTGAGGGTTATCACTTTAAAACATAACAAATTACAAATTACGATTTAGAAACATTAAGAACAAAAAATAATCAATCACAAATTGTACACTAAGTCCTTGATAGAGAAATGTTTAAAACAAAATGGCGGAATATTTGACACATGGCACTACAATAATATGCGATTATATTTCCCTGGTAATTATTCTTCTTTTATTATAACTTTTATCTAGACTAGTTATTACAATATTAAAATAACATTTCAAAGTAATGTCACATAAACCGTATTTGCGCTTAAATGGTTAATTTATCAAGTAACATTGTTCAAGATAAACACCCTCTTTTCAGTTTTCACTAAAGTAACACAATTGTTAGTCTTTGTCACCGTTATATCAGAACTTAGATAATTTATACGTATAGATAGTCTCTTGTTGTTAGACAACCGATAAAAACAGGCCAGGTATATTAGTTTAGAGTGCGTAACAACCTACGTCTTACACTCAGGATTTGCATGACACTTTATGTTAGTGTGCGTGAATTGCTGAAAATATAGGTTAGTTCTAAAGTCAATTTTTATCGACGTTTTCACAGCACTTTCATCTTCACTGACCTGTATATATACGACTGGGCAGTGTTTTTTGTGCCTATTTCAGCCTATTTTGACGTATGATAAAAATGGCCGCGAAGAACGTACAATACTCTGAAGTATTTTTATATTTTTAATTAATTTCGTTCGTTTTCCGTGTTATTTATTTACACTTCAAGAATCGACCTAATAAAGTACACATATTTTTTTGTAAATAGTTTCCCACCATCTATCGATGTTTGTTTAGCTGAGGTTGTCATCACTAGTTTTAGTACCGCAGACTCTCGCTACATGGCCAACAGCGCTAAATGGCGAATATCTAACAGGCACAAAAGCACTTTGACAGTTGCAACTCCAGTGGTATACCACTACCACTATGTTATAAATAGCAGAAGCCAGTGGCTGTCATAGTCTATCTAGACGTATAAACTAAGTTTGACTTGACCGAGTAGAAAATTTTTGTCCCCAGACGTTTTAATTCAATTACAGTATTAATTTGTAGGTTTATGTGCCATCAATTATCATTAAAAGTAGACAAAATATAGTTTTATTGCGAGTATAAGGCTTCATAAGCGATGGACGCATTTGGTAACATAATCTCTTAAGTTAAAAGAACACGACTAGAATCATAATACTTCATTCTTAACAATAAATAAAATGTTTCCAATAATATATTATACAAGTTTTTCAATGTTGTAGACTCAGATAGCGTGACATGTGAAGGTTAAGCTGAGTCTACATAATGTCGTCGGAAACTTCAATAAAATTCCATTGAAATACTCTATTCTGTTCAAATATGTACTTTATCTTTGGCTAATTTTAAAACGGTTATTATAAAAGCTAGTCACTAAATAATAGTTAAAAAAAAATAAAAAACACGCCATTTATAGAAAAGTGAATTAAAAAATAGAAAATATTTCTTCTTTTAAGTTTGGTTCATATTCATATTTTTTTTAGTTTTTTTTTTAAACTATTATTTGCATTGTTGCATTAAAATTTCTTAATAGATAAATCGATTAAAGATAATGGTTAAAATTTAAAATTAACATCATTTCCTTCCTTATAGACGATAAATGAATATTATATAAAATAACAAAAATATATTTTGCAAATTGAAAAATAGAATTATCAAAATAATGTATTGTCATCGGTCCTCGATAAATCTACGAAGTTTAAACGAAATCTGGCCGTTTAAAGTGAGTCAAAATCGAGCCCAAATGAGTCAGTTACAAACAAACATACATACGAATAAAAAGCGTGTAAAATTACAACGAAGAGTTACTATGCTCTCTTTTTCAATTTTTTATTGAAGATTAAAGTTATAACTAATTTGCTCTCTGAATTACCAGTCTATGCAAAAGTTATATCAATTTGGAGTTACTAAGTAGTTTATTTTTAGACAAAGACCTCAGTAACGCGAGAAGACATGAAGTTGTAATTAACATCAATTCATTAACCGGTCGGTGTGTCGGTTTTAGGTTGGGTTGATTCAGCTAACTTTAGCAATAACAAACATGTTAAAGTACAAAAAAGGAAAAATTTGTTGCCCCATTTGACAATTTTTAGATGACGTCATAACTTTAACTGTTAACAGTAACCGTCCAATCTTCTTCGCGACCTGGCAAGTGTCAAAAAATATTCGATATTGACTTGATAATTCACTTTTCAACTTTAACTATGCCATGGAATACAACGGCGCGCTTCCACTGTCTATGCTAAAGTCAGCGTAACTGTTAACGTTAAATTTGACTTAAATCTTAACTGTAACAGCTAATATGATGTTTTATATTTTAACAATTCTACATAATCAAATTAGAGTACTTTCATTTAGAAAAGTCAAAAAATGTATGCGAGAGACTAGGTCTTGCGGAAAGAAACAAGTTGATAATATTGGAAGAATAAACATAAAAGAAAAGATACCAGCTCGCGGGAAATTGAGAAAGAAGGAACTGAACGGAGAAATTTGTTGAAAAAGATATTATTATGATGGTTAAAATAGTTATAATGAAATAATTATAAATATAACATAGTTAAAATAATAATTTTTAAAGCTCGTATTTATTGCACACATTATTATTCAGCTAACTTCCGTTTATTTATTTTTATATCAATTTACTTCTTCTTTTAACTTTCACAAACGGTTATGGTGTTAAGTTTTAAGTTACATTATATTTACAGTGTATGTAAATTGATGTATCCTTTGTATTCGTAACTTTGTTGTGTTTCTATGATTTTATTTTCTACTTAACTAACTGGAAACTGAGTACAATCGTTAACCCAGGTTAAAAATCCATGCACGTGTATAACAACGCCTGGTGTTATTATAAAGTTCAAAATATTCATCATATTGTAAGCAAAGTAATGGACACTTCACTGCTCTAACCTGCCATATTAACCAGAGAATAATTCGATAACACACAGGAATACCAATGACTTCTTCTTATTAATATTCTTAAGGGGTACTGTTAGTTAAACCATGTTTGTCAGGTTAGAGGATTTCTATAGCTAAAGTCATATGTAAAGGAGTGATAAATAATGTAAGAAACTCACATATTTATAACAATTATAATGATATCATATGAAACCTTGAGGGGTTTTTATTTACGACACGTTACAAATTAGAATATCATTCAACCATCTGAATGTGTGGCGGTCCTCCACAGTGCGGTTTTCAAGGAACTTTTCTCCAGGTACAACCAAGCTGTGAAACGAGCTTCCATATGCGGTGTTTCCGGGACGACGACCTTACCTCCATTAAAAATGGGTACAACTTGCTTAAAGGCCGGCAACGCTCCTGTGATTGCTCTGGTGTTTAAAGAGAAAGGGCGGCGGTGATCACTTAACACCAGGTGATCCATAAGTTCGTTTGTCCATAAAAATACATAAAGGTGTCGAAGATTTATAGCATATTACTCTCCCACTATTCCGTTCAGTTATATCTGACGATATCAGATTTAACACTAACACATAAAATTTTAGCGTTTTATAGTAGGAAACAATTTAATTCTTTTGAAATCAGCTTTCATAATTGACCTTCAAGTATAATATATTTTCATTTGCAAACATTAAGAAAATTTAGAATTATAAAAATTCTATATTTTTATTCACCACATCACTAAATATTTTTGAGACTTATATATTGTTACATAACATAGTAGAACAAGAAAGTTGGCCTTCCAATTTGATTGCTTGAAATACTTCTCCATGGAATCAATAATTTACGACAAAAGTTTTATTGTTGCGCAAGACCCATACAAGATATACAGGGTTATATGTAAAAATCAATTCTTTCTCTATTTCTCAATTCATATATGGTAACAGTATATCCGAGAGAAGATTTGTAGGTGAACCAAAGTCACCGAGAAAGCCTAAATGATTACGAAACTGAAGTGGCAATGGACAGGGCACATAGTTCAACTCAATTGACACCCACAAGATGGGCCGATGATCTGGTCAATATCGCCGGAATACATTGGATGAGGGTAGCGCAAAATCCGATCGTCGTGGAGATCTTTGGGGGAGGCCTTTGTCCAGCAGTGGACGTCTTCTCCAGTAGACTATTTAGGTAAAATAGAGCAATTTTGTTAGTAATATAAACGTAGGTTTACAGTGCTGCCCTGCTTATATGCCTCTCTTTTAGATCCGCGTAAGAGTTTTCAATATTTCGAGCATTTCAATTAAAATATTTCATATTATATTTAAATAGATAAAACACATTGAACATTAGATGATCTTAAGAACACTATCGTGCTATAAGGTTTTTAAAATGTAGCCCTGAATAACTCATATTTCTAAACATTCAACATTTAATTTAGTAGAAACAGTATATTTACATAGTTTAAATAGAGTAAAGTAAATCTAGATCACAGTGTATAAATACATTTATAGATAATACATATCAATAGTTAAATTATTTTAAGGACTATCATAAAATAAGGAAAGTTGATTTCTAAATAACTATGAAACAACTAACGTATTTGTCCTATTGAAAATAATTCTTGAATAATATTAAGTGAATATATGCAACATTTGTTCCAAAAATAAGCATTCAACTAAATATAATGTATGAACATAAAATTGAATGTATGAATTGAAGAGACTTCACTTTTTACAACAACAGGTTTGCAAATTAAAATATTTTTAACGTGGATATAACTAGTTATTTGTAAGTGTTAAAGATTGTTTTAGTAATGACGTCATATAGTTTTGTAAGTTTTGAATCTCGCATTGTATTCGATACATTAAACAACACAACATTAATTATTTAAAAATTCTGAAACAGCGTGACACATTTCAATTATTTAAAGTATTTTAACGTATTTTTAAGGATAGTAACTGCTATATACATAAGCATTTAATTGTCGTTATAAATACAAATAGCAAATATAGAAGAATATCAACTTTCCTCGAATTTATGCAACGACTACTTTAATACACGATAAAACATACAATACATTTTCACATCATACATATCAGTAACACGTCATACATAGGCAACATTCATTAAAATATTATTAAAATACATAATTGAAAAGGAAATGTTATGAAATAAATTTTAGCTGGGTTTCACCAACTAACTTTAGCAATGACAAACATGTACCGGATACACAAAAAATGTGTTACACCATTTGACAATTTTTAGATGAAGTCATAACTTTAGCTGTTAACAGTAACCGTTCAGTCTTCGCCGTTTAAAGCTATTGTTAATGTTAAATAGCTAAAAAGTAACCTGTCAAAAGTTTCAAATAAATATTCGATTTTGCCTTGATATTTCACTTTTTAACATTAACTTTAACTATAGTAATACGATGGTACAACACATTAAAGTCGGCGTTACTGTTAAGGTTAAATATGACTTAAACCTTAACTATTACTGCAGCTAATATGATGCCACCCAGCCTAAGATTTCCTAAGAACAATGTTGATCAATTTTGGAGTGAAAATAATAAAATACAATATTAATATACTTCTTTTCTTTCTTTGATCGTATCGTAGTATCGTACAATAAATTATTGATTGTATTGCCAGCTAATAATATTATGTTTATAATAAAACTGTTGTAAATAGTTTGACAAATTAAATTTATAAACAAATTTTATGAACGATGCGGGACTCGAATTCGCGCCCTCTCGCGCTCCGTGCGAGTCCTCTTTCAATGAGCCAACCGTTCGAGTGACGTATCGTTGATAAATCTTGTATATGTCTTGTTTACCTTATGCGAATATTGGGGTTGAGCAGGTTATCAGCTGTAAAATAGAACCTGCAGATGAAGCCACAATCTGAGAGTTGAACAAGACATACCAAGATTTACGAACCATGTGTCGCACGAACGGTTGGCTCAGTTGGTAAGAGCGCTCGGACGAAACGTGAGAGGTCGCGGGTTCGAGTCCCGCATCGTTCATAAATTTTGTTACTTAATTTAATTTGTGTCATTAATCCCAGAAGTAACGGTTATCAAATAAAAAAAATAACAAATAGTGTGATAGTTTGATTGTTATTATAATTAATTAGTTCTCGTACGTATGATAAAATCATACGTACTTCTCTAATTCTTTAAAAAAATATTCAAATTGTTTTTAAACACGATGTCATTCATAGCAAAGACGTAAATATCTACTTAGTATGAAAAACTACAATTGACCGCTTCCATAGTTTTCATCACTTCATCCACCAAATTTAATCCACCTTTTATTATTCGATTTTTTTAAATTTTAACACTTTTTTAACTGTGGTTTAAGAGAACCGTGAAAGTAGGTAAGTAGATATAATTCAACTATTTTTGAAAATGATTACCTACAGCGTATAGGGTTGCCACCTTTTATTAGAAGAAAAATGGAGGAAAAAAAGAGTACGGACTTCCAAAAAAAGAGTATCATTTATTTAATATTTTAAAAACGGTAATTTTTGTCCTTTTTAACATATTACAACAAATAGTCGACTTTTTGGGGTATCATAATGGGTTTGTATAATATATGATATAAAGTACGTACGGTGGCAACCCTAAGCCTAGCGTATTTTATATTTCTGCGCTGCTAGATAAATTAATAATAATATTACATTATTAATATCTTTGGCTGGATTAAAATTGCTTGTTAAGGTTCCTTCCTTAGATTCAGGATTGGTCTCTGCTGCGCTCCAACTAGATACCACAGGCGTAGCCGCAAAGTGCGGCAACTAATACTACGCCCAAGTGTACTCGAGCCAGTCTCGAACAATGTGTGACGTTGTTCTATTAAACTTTGCTAATATTTTTTTTTTTAAATTAAAATGCCGGGTTGAGTAGTAAAACTTTATAAATATAATACTATAAGAACGACACTGGGATCACATAATATCATCAGTAAGTATTTTGTATTTTATTAATTTCAATGTAAAATAACACGAAGCGTTTGTTACAAAATTTGAAAGATGCCATTGAGTGTCAAGATGCCACGCACACAAGCATCTAATAGGTGCCGTAATAAAAAAGCTATTGTTCTCAGGTAGAGCGGTATCTAGAGCGCAGCGATGACCAATCCTTAATCTAAGGCCACAGTATATAATATTATAATACACTGAAGCCTTGTTTGTCATTAATTTGTACAACAAACCCCAAATTTCACAGAAAATTTCGTGCATTCAAACTTTTACAGCTGTTTCCACCTTCCGGGTTTATTATACCAATAATATTTCACAAATCGGAATTTCGAGGAAGTGAATTAATGGTAAAGGTGTAATTACTAGTACTTCACCATATTATATTAGCCGAGATGGTCAATTCATCCCGAGATGGCCAATTCATCTGAATCCTCCAAGACTATATAACTACACAAAGAGTTCGTGAAAGAATGTGTGACGTCATTGTCCACTAGTCGAATGATTTGGACGGCTTAATGTTGTCCTTGCTGTTGTCACTGCTTTGGCTCGACCTGTTGGTAAAAAATTTTAGATTAAATATGATATTTGCGTAGTAGGTACAACGTTTTGGTAGGTTCAATTAACTATTTTGGAGTTTACTCCTTAAGAATCGATTTTCATATAATGCCCGATATGAGAAAAATATGGAGAGTAAATCGTAATGTTTATGGTGCGCATCATTTCTCGCGCACCTTTCACTTTCTTGTATTTTGAAGTCTTATTATATTATTGAAATTGATTTATTATTATACTTTCATAAAGTTAGGTGATAATTCTGTAAATTATGGAAGAAAGTGGTGTAAATAATAGTGCCGGAAAATCTAATAATCACGTGGGTACTAAGTATATCAGTGCTTTGTATATATTAAATATTAGATTATCAATATAGTTCATACAAATTTATATGAGCTGTGCACATAATTAAATGTTTAATTTAATATGGAGAGAATATATAGCGCAAACCACGCCAAATAGACAATTTTTAACTTATCTATTATTTTATTTTTTAATATCTATAATTATTTTAAAGTTATTATGATTTATTTTCTATTAACTGTTTTTGTAGTTTCAGTTATGATAATTAATGATTCGATAGTATAATTATAATGATGTTATCATGTAAGATCTGTAAAATGTAAATAAAGTACCTGTTCAAAGACAATCGTTCTTGAGGAGTAAACTCCAGTCGTGCGTCGGAGCTGACACACACACTTTTTTAGTTAGAAGAGGACGACAAACGAGCGGTATGATATTAGGTGATCACGGTCGCCCACATTCTCTTGTTAGAGGGATCACAGGAGCGTTGCCAACCTTTTAGAAACGTGTACGCGCTTTTTTACCTATACTACTACTCAATACTCATGTCGTATCATCCAGATAGTGGGGATAGTGCAATTCGGCGACAAGAATAAAAAAAAAAACAAATTAAAGATTATATTAAATGTTGTTTTGTACATAATAAATACAGTTTTTAATGAATTTTTCAATAATATTTAATAACATCCACAATTATTCCGTAAAATATGCTCCCTGTTGTTATAATGAAATTGTTTCACAGCATAATTACAGTTAAACCGTGCGTCAATAAATTCTCTCATAGAAATGTTGTCCATACAAAAACAAATATTGAAAATAAAAATAATTATGGACCCTGTCTCTCAAGTTCGAATAAAGTATAATTCGTTCGAATAAAGTATATATATATATATATATTAGGGTACATAAAATTATATTATTTTAACAATTATTAATTTCTTCGTAATAAGTGTTAATTATAACTGTTTAGGGATTTAATGTTCATATTAATTATAAATAATTCTTTCAACATTGAAAGGTGAGCAAGAAATAAGATAAGCAATAATAAAGTACTTACCAATTTAAACTTAACCGTCACAACATATGGCATAACCTGGAAATAAAAATATGTTTAAAAATTATACAATGGGTAAATGTAGTAATAAAAATGTCAAAGCCGTTACTATCAACTATTTCATCGACTGGGGTATTTTACCCCATTTTGGGGGTCAGTTCCAAAACCCTACCAGTCTGCATGTACTTTTAACTTAGCATTTTTTTTTTATGAAAATAAGGGACGAGACGATCAAGACGTTCAGCTGGTAACTGATACGCCTTGCCTATTACAATGCAATGCCGCTAAGGATTCTTGAAAAACATAAAAATTCTGAGAGGCACTACAATTGCGCTCGTCACCTTCAGACATATAAGATGTTAAGTCTTATTTGCCCAGTAATTTCACTAGCTACGGCGCCCTTCAGACCGAAACACAGTAATGTTTACACATTATTGCTTCAAGGCAGAAATACGCGCCGTTGCGGTACCCACAATTTAGCCGGCATCCTGTGCAAAGGAGTTTGTAAAACAACGGCGGTTTAAGTTTTACGTCCTGTAGGGGCTCAATGTTCGTCTTATTTTAAAGGCAAAGGCAGAGTAACTAATATTATAAAAAAACCTGGCAAATAACAACTCTTTTGTGATTGCTGAAGTTTATTTTAACTGTATTCGAGCACATCTGAGCGCTTCATTTTAACATTGTGCGAAAACCATTACTTCATTATTAACCCATCTTTTTTTATGATTTCATAATGATATTTGAGCTGTTTAACATATTGATATACGAATTTTATACAGACCCTGACAGGGTAACGAAATTCATGGAGAAAACAAGAGAGCTAGGGGATACAGGAATTTAAATGAATGAAATGATTGGGAATCGTAGACCAGTAATAATAATAAGAATAATTTATTTCAGAGAAAAAAAATCCATAATAATTGTTAGTAGTAGTCTCTTGGCGTTTCGTAGAGACGTCGCATCATTGTGTGTCTTCTACCGCATTTATCACGGGGAGTGTTCCGAAGAGCTGTTTAACCTGATTCCTGCCGCCGAATTCCACCTTCGCACGACACGCCACAAGTTAGGATTTCATCCCCACCATCTGGATGTGTGGCGGTCCTCCACAGTGCGGTTTTCAAGGAGCTTTCTCCCTCGTACTACAAAGCTATGGAATGAGCTTCCTTGTGCGGTGTTTCCGGGACAATACGACATGGGTACCTTCAAAAAAGCGCGTACACCTTCCTTAAAGGCCGGCAACGCTCTTGTGATTCCGCTGGTGTTGCAAGAGAATGTGGGCGGCGTTGATCACTTAACACCAGGTGACCCGTACGCTCGTTTGTCCTCCTATTCAATAATAAAAAAAAAATAGTACAATGTTCTATATTATGTTAGTATAATTATAACTAAACAGGCACATGAAGCCTTTATAATTGGCGCATCATAATGACTAGCAATGGTTTGCAGAATGATGTTAGGGCTACCCCGCAACCTCTTCAGCAATGACGCGGTTCTTTTGCGTTGGATGGCATGGAAGCCGTCGTAGAAGTCGAAGAAGTAATACCAAAATAAAATCTTTAAAAATTACGGACAGACTTGAGACCTGTGAAGAAGATCTTCAGTAAATTATTTCTTAAGACAACGTCTAAACGCACTGTTACAAATTCTGATCAATATTAACAGGGAAAATGTTCTGATGAACATCGTAAAGGGACCCAATAAATCTACAACTAAGACACAAGCGTCGGCCACAGTTCCGAGTTATTCGCTCTTAAGAAATGCATCTCATATTTAATTCTTACCGTCCTTTATGCTTAGATGTCTTGCTGGCCTGACAGTTTGCTTCCTTTTCCGTCACAACTGCTGTGTGGTTCTTGATTTGGGTCACGATCGTCTCCTTCACTGTTCGATCTCTTTCTTCGCGGCTGCTTGGGGCCGCGTAGAGAGACCTGGAAGAAACTTTTGTCTCATTCAGTTTATAAGACCGTAATAATACTCTAATGGCCTTACAAATAAACTTGGTATAATGTTATATCTGAGAATAATGATGGACCGACGATCTGGTCAAGATCGGCGGAATACGTTGGATAAGGGCAGCCCAGGACCTATCGTAGTGGAGATCTTAGGGGGAGGCCTTTGTCCAGCAATGGACGTCTTTCGGCTGATGATGATGATGAAGTTTTCCGAATATCAGACAGCCTTGCAAATAAACTCGAGAAACGTTATACGTCCGAATAAATCAATCTTGCAGAATATCTATTTGTAATTATTATGGATATATATCCTTGATTTATTTTCAGGTATAACTTTAGATAGATTAGATTTAGATTTTTTAAGGCCGTAACGGATTAAGATAATTTATTTATTTCGGTAGCAAATGAGCATAAACGGCGAGACGGGACGAGTTGTTTGTATAAATTTTTCAATGAACAAAATTTAAGTGCGGCGAAAAATTGAAAAGGATAATTTTTTTGTTATAACAATGTTCTTCCTTCAATTTTGTAAGAACGTGTAACGTGTAAGTTGTACCTTTTTAGTCTTAAAACATTGGCAATTTAATTTTTTTACTTATGGCTTGAAACCTCGCAAAATACTCATGATTCTATCAAGGGAAAGTACAGGAGGTATACGTTTTAATTAGATTATAAGACTAATATTGCCTGGTTATCTGTTGTAAATTTCATTTTTTCACGCGTCTCCGAGTAAAATAGGTTGGACATATAGAACACGAGACAGATATTGAAGAGTTCAGTTCTTATATGTGTTACTAGTATACTAGGCCTATTGGATAATAGTATCGATAAGTAGAAGTAATTGCATTTTGAGCTAAGGGTTTATATGGTAGAATTAATGTTCTATGAGAAATGGAATAAGGGGGGGGGGAGTTGGTCTGTGATTGAATTTACAAAT
The DNA here is from genome assembly GCF_905404315.1 of Leptidea sinapis. NCBI lineage: Eukaryota > Metazoa > Arthropoda > Insecta > Lepidoptera > Pieridae > Leptidea > Leptidea sinapis. The sequence goes on from NC_066268.1 coordinate 5,036,815, forward strand.
TGGTATTAATGGAATAGTCAGAAACCTGTAGAGTCGATTTCAAGATTTCTATCCAATGACGTTCTATACATATAGACAAATCATTTCGTATAAAAACAAAGCTGAAATATGGAATATGCTACAAATTACACAATAACAAGCTTCGACTGATAGACTTCGAATACATTGCCGCACTTACTCCAGTTGCTTAAAATATTTTTGGTCAATAAGCAGCAATATACAACATTTATGCAGTTCAGATTTGACTCGGACAGTGACACACGACTAAAGAGAAAAGTTTCACTAGCACACTGCGAATGATATGTCCTTACATGTATAGAGCGTCATTCGTTCAATCACTAGGTACTTTTTTTAACTTGACAATACCGGAACATTTGAAAAGGCTATAAGTAAAATTTGTTCGAATGGGTTTTCCCATAGATCAAGTAGAGTAACTAGACATCGGTTTGCCGTGGCCAACCTGAGACAGATAATATCCTATATATATAGGTACATAATATAACACAAGTGTTCTTTCACTATTACTTTTACATCGATTCTACTTAAAATTTTCACTGATGTTGAATAAATAGTGGATATTTCACATGTTTCACAAGTTTTCTGTGCAGCGCTGTCAAGTTTGTTTAGCACACCGGGTGTGCTGACCTTGAAAAAAACGGCACGCATGGCAACACAAAAAATCTAATCACTCTATCTCATTTCTTTACATAAGACTCGCATAAGTTTTTCTTTTTCTCGTGTGAGTGAGACGGAGGCTATCAATAAGTAGTCTAGTTACTATACTTGGTCTATGAGTTTTCCAATAGGGCGCACCTTTTAACTTAACATCGAACTGTCACTGTCAGTTTATTCTGTAGACATAACCTTTACATCATGGTGAAGTACACGAACGAACAACGTGTGCAAATCTTAAAAAATTACTACAGAAATGGCCGCTACTTTAAGAACGTTAACTCCGATTTCACACGTTACAATCGATTTTTGAAGAACAAGTTTGATGAGCGTGTTATCTCAAGAAATGGACCAGTCAATTGTCCGCCTCGTTCGTGCGATTTAACGCCGCTTCGTCAAGTCATTGGTCTATGCTAATAAGCCGCGAAATAGCTGCCGCTTCGGCCGAAATGTGTGGCTGAGTCATGGAAAATTGGGAACGAATCGACCGATGCAAAGACGTGCCGGCGGTGGCCATATGAGCGAAGTCGAGTACTTCAACCCGATACTAAGTTTTTGAAATATCTCAAATGGTTTTGATTTCATTTTGAAAAAAAAAGTTGTCAAGTCCTTATTGGAAAACCCATTATAAAACTGAGTGACAGATGTCTACAGAAATTGATTATAAAAATCCCTTTAAATGAATTTTATGTCAATGAACCACTCACATATCTCACAAGTCTAAAGATACCTATATCGAGTGGATGCATAATATAACGATTTTTAGTTAATTGTCAGTACATAAATGAAAATTTAATATACGTTCAAAAAATCGTTACCTTTTTGCACTATATAGTGATTTTCATTATTATATAACACTAGAAATAAGGGTTTGCTTGTAACTAATTCAAGTTGGCTTCAAAAGATACATAATAGCTTTGAGGTTAAATGCATATATTTTTATAATAAAAACCCAGCCACTGTTTAGGCAATATCTATAAATAAATTTAAATGTTTTATTAAAAAATGGCTCTGTCGTAAATACCTCCAGTCCACAGCTGAATATCTAAGTGAACGGACAACCTGGGACTAGATTATGATTATTTTACAGCAATAACAATGATAGTACCATATTGTATATATTATAAAAAAAAGAATGCTGGAAGAGTTTGTTGCACAGTTTCTTCTCTCTCAGAGCGCCATTTCTTTCTGAAGCGATGGTGGTGTTCGAAGTGACATCAAAAATAATTTTAAATGAATAAATTTTGGGAAAATAAATGTCTTTTTAGTTAAGTCACATTTTCTCCCAGTTAACTCTACTGCAGGCAGTGTAGGACAACATCGTTCCAAAAACAAACTTAACAACCAACAACCTTAACACTCGATAAAACTTATTCGTAAAATAAATAATTACTATATCTACCTGGTCAGCTTACTCCTTGCAGGCCGTGAAGCCATAGAAGTGCTTTTCCCTCTTCTTAACGAGTGAAAAGAGGTTTTGATTGGCTTCACAAGTGCCAATGTGTTTGAGTCAGATACTGGTCGCTGGCAATTTAATGTCGTTACTGTGAACTCCACGTCCTTGATAGCTTCGTTTGATGCTGTTAATTAATCATATAATATTATTTATGTATCAATTAATTTAGACAGGACCGATACTTGACAAGAAGGCAAAAATGAAAATGGAATGAGTATTGAAACAACAATAGTTGAAGTCACTAGAACCTACACGTCAGGGGTTCTCAACATTTGGATCAAATAATAAATACTAATTATTTCTGTTACTGTGGATACACGGAGAAAAAAGTAATATTGATTCAAAGTTTATTAACAAAAGGTCTGATCAACATAATGGTGAAAGATAATAATAATATTATCTCGCTAGATTCACATAGGTATAGTATTTTACTGCTTTTAGCATCCACACGGGCGACATCCCTGGAGCAACTAGTTAAAAAAAAGCAGCCAAGTGTGAGCCGGACTCGCCCATGAAGGGTCCTGTAGCAGCAAGTAACATAATATAAAAGCTATATAGAAATGAAAAGGCAAAAAATCTTTGCATAAAATCATACAGTGCAAATGAGCTCTCATCATTTATACGTATTAAAAAAACTTAATAGATCTCGTTCAAACCAATTTTCGGTGGAACTTTTTATCATTCTCTTATTTTAGAAGTTACAGGGGGGTACATTTTACCACTTTGGAAGTGTCTCTCGCGCAAACTGTTCAGTTAAGAAAAAAATATAGTAGAAACCTCAATATAAACTGATGAAAAAAAAATTTTGAGTTTCAGTTTTAAGTATGGGGATATGGGAGTACCCACAAAATTTTTGTTTTTTTTTTGTATGAAAATGTTAATGCGGTTCACAGAATACATCTACTTACCAAGTTTCAACAGTATAGTTCTTCTAGATAAAAAAGGGCACATAGTTAGTATCACGTACCGGAATACGTAGTGTTGGTAGGCCCCCCCACAAGATGGACCGACGATCTGGTCAAGATCGCCGGAATACGTTGGATGAGTGCAGCGCAAGACTGATCGTCATGGAGATTTTTGGAGGAGGCCTTTATTCAGTCTAAATAGTCATATCTCTGTATACCAGTTTATAAACAGCATGTTGAAAGAAGATTGGAAACAACTTGCTTGTATACAACACTCACTTGTAAATTCCTCAATGGGTTTATCGATAGTGTCATGATCGATCCAGGTCAAGCCCATTTCAACTTTTTCGGCCAGGTCCTGCCAACGTTGTCTGTTCTCCATTGTCCCGGTGTACAATGGCTGTATCCACGGGAAGGTGTCGGATAATACCTTGTACAGCGGCAGACAAATCATGTCTATAAAACCAACTTGCATTTGTGGTAGTTCGTCCTTCTTTTCTCTGTAATTATATTTCATTTTATAAGTTTTTCAAATAGACTGAACCTGTATGGAAATGCCTCAGGTTTGTGGTGAACCCTCTTAACACAATACCACAGAAATGGGGGCAAAATCGTTCAGAAATAATAATCTATGAGCCGTATAATAAGTTTTCAATGTGTGATTAAATGAAAATCAATTATGTGTAAAATTTCAAGTCTTGTAAGGTTTTGACACCAAAATTGTGTTGTTTAGTAGACGGACATAAAAAACGGTGCGCAAAGACCGAGTTTTTTGCTTCTTTTTTCATTAAAAAATTTAACAAAAAAACAACCAACTTCAAAAACACTATTACAAAACAAAAGATATACTATGCACTAAAAAGTATAAAATAATTGCGTATTTTTATACAATCTAATTAATTAATCTAATTCTAATTACGATTATTCTTATTTTTGGAATCAGTGTCAGCCAAGGTAGGTTTAGAAACAAACATAAAAAAAAAACATACCGACGTATTGAGAACCTCCTCCTTTTTTGAAGTTGGTTAAAAAGGCATTTATTTTCTCAAATTTAATGCCTTTAGAATGCTAATTGATGTCATTTCTAATACTACCTACTACAGAGTACTACTACCAGCGCTACGGAAACAAATAGCGCTCTGAGAGAGAAAAAGGGGCGCAAGAAACTCTCCCAACATTCTTTTAAAAAATATATACAATTATTGTACTGCCATAGTCATTGCTATAAAGTATCTGTGGCGTAGTAGAATTTACGACAGAGCCATTTTTTTTTCATTCAAATTTAATTCTAGTTAATGCCTGAACAGTAGCTGGGACTTTACTATAAAAGTGTATATATTTACCCTTAAAGCTATTATGTAGGTATCTTATAAAGCCTACTAGAATTAACTCTATCTAATTAAATGAAGATAATTTATTTTATCATCTCTCGGCTCTTTTGTGCGATATTTTGAATAATATAGTCAGATTTAACTTATAACAAAATCCTGAATAATGAATATTAAAGGCTACAGGGAATAAACCCCCTATTCGATCCAGTATACAGCCGGTCCATGATTTGAGTCCCGTCGGGTGACTCTCCACGACTGTGAACCGTCTTTTAGGCCGCCTTGGTCGGGTCCGTTTCGCTGGAAAAGCTATTGAAGCTACCGGCACAGGGGAGGTTTTTAGTCCAACACTCCACTGAATCTTGGGACATGTTCTATAAAAATTGCAAGGAGCTGTGGATTTCTATAAGGATTTTGCAAAAGATGATTTTTTGTTTTATCTATTATTATATTAATCGTATTCACAATTACACTGGCCTTCAAAAATAAGTATCACACTTTTAAAATTGGGATAACGTTTTAAGTTCACAAGATATACTTTCGAAATAAAAAGGACTCCAAAGAGAATTTAATTTTGTATATAAAAACTTTATAGTCGGTAACCTTCTTTTAAGAATTGGCTGAAAAAAAACTTCAAAAACAAAACCATTCCTTTTTCCGAATTACAATTTTACCATTCACATTTTTCTTTCTGTTTTAAATTTTTTTCAAGATTGATGTTTTAAAAATTTATGCTAAAAAGCACATAAAATTTATTTATCATGCCTCTTTCACTTGAAGAATGTGCTAGGATCATGGCTTTTCTGGAACTAGGCATCAGTATGCGTCGCACTGCAAGAATGGTGGGTGTGACGGTACGAACGGTCCAGAAGGTAAAGCGAAGGTACTAAGAGACTGGACACCATCTGAGGAGACCTTGTAATGGCAGACCCAGGTGTACCAGTGTCCGAGGAGATCGTTATATTATTTCCACTGTGTTAAGAAATCGCCACCAAAATGCAGTTGAAGTCCAGCAACAGCTACTTCAGACCTGGAGGAACTACATTAGTGACAGTACAGTGAGAAGAAGACTTGCTGAAGCAAATTTTAAACCCCGAAGACCAGCGAGTGGTCCAAAACTCGAGAGACAGCATCGAGTAGCGAGACTGCGATACGCCCGTGAACACATGCAGTAGGATGAAGAAGAATGGTCAAGAATTTTGTTTGCAGATGAGTCTCGATTCTCCCTTTACACTTCTGATGGAAGGCGAAGTGTTTACAGGCGACCTGGTGAGCGATACCTTCAAGCCTGCATCTCAGAAAGAGTCCAATACGGTGGAGGCAGTGTACATGTATGGGCTGGCATATCTTCAGAAGGTCGCTCAGAGCTAGTAGCCATAGAAAATGGCACCCTCGCTGGGCAAAGATATTCTCAATGAGTATGCAGGACCGTATTTAGCAAATATGGGTGATGGATCGATGCTGATGCATGATAATGCCCGGCCACACACGGCTCATATCGTACAAGAGTATATTCAGGAGGTCGGTATCAGCGTGATGGCTTGGCCATCAAGAAGTCCAGGTCTCAACCCAATTGAACACGTCTGGGATGAGCTTGGGAGGCTAGTCAGAAATCGCAGACCACCCTCAAGGCAATAAAGCAGGCCCTAGTAGAAGAATGGGAGAATATTCCCCAACATCGGCTCTGAAACCTAGTGTTCAGTATGCCAAACCGGCTCGAAGCTGTAATCAGAGCTCGAGGAGGCAATACCAGTTATTAAAAATTAAATAACATGTAATAAATACATTTTAGTTGAATTTTTTTATTAAACTAAAAATGTCTATTTTCATTGTTTTATCTTTTTTAAGTTAAAAATGTTACTAATGTATAATTTTAGTTTCTAAGAATTAAAGTCTATAAAATTTGCAACAAAACGTTTTTAATCTTAAATCTCTACCTTCTATAGTTAAGAAAAAAAAAATTGAAAAGTGTGATACTTACTTTTGCAGGCCAGTGTAGATTCTACGGAGTCTTAATTGTGCCATTTATGAATGAAAATACCTACTTTAATGAAAATAAGGGACGAAAAGAGCAGGACGTTCAGCTGATGGTAAAAGATACGCCCTGCCCATTAAAATGCAGTGCCGCTCAAGATTAATTAAGAACCCAAAAATTCTGAGCGGCACTACAACTGCGCTCGTCACCTTGCGACACAAGATGTCAAGTCTCATTTGCCCAGTAATTTCAATAGCTTAGGCGCCCTACAGACCGAAACACAGTAATGCTTACAAAATACTGCTTCACGGCAGAAATAGGCGCCGTTGTGGTACCCATAATCTAGCCCGCATCCGGTGCAAAAGAGACTCCCACTATTATGGGAATGAAAATTTACAAATCCTCGTCAAGTTAATATAAAAGTCATTACCTATCCATCATGGCAATGGGTTGCTGGTTCAACTGCAGCTTCTCCAAGTCACCCTGATCGAAGAACTCGTCAGCGACAAGTTTTGCCACTTTGTGCTGGACCTCCCAAGGTTTTGCAATAGCTGATACATCGCATGCGGTCATCATCATTCCACATAACACTGAAAAATGGGGATATAGTTTAGTTTAAAAATAAAAGAAGGAATTAAAATTGAAGTTTGTCTACTCCTATTAATCTACGAAACAAATGAACTTAAAAGAAACATGGCATGGCATCGCTAAGAAACATAGTTGTAAAAATAGGAAAAATAGAAACTGCCACTAGAAGTGAAAATTTAGAACGTTTTGTATTAGAATATGAAATTGCATAATATTTAAAAACAATCCAATTATTAATTTCAATTTATTTTCAATAATATATTGAAACAAAAGCACTATTTAAACAATGCACAATATATACACATTGCAATTTTCACTAAATCCACCCACAAGTTAAACAATACGTCAGCTGTATAGCTACAGATATACTGCTTTAAGCATTTTAGTGAAGCGATCTCACGAGATTTCACCCAGTGTCTAAGTATATATATTTATTCTTTTAATTACTTTTATATATCGCGTGCGCTAGTCAGGAGCATGTCGGTGACGGTTATACAGCAAAAAGTTTTTCTACCTTGAATGAATTGACGAATTAAATAAACTCAACGAAAATTAACTCACATTCCTTCTTTTCCTGACTCTGCCAATCAAACTCTCCATTCTCAACAAGTTCCAGGAACTTTGTTTTTTTTCTGAAATACATCGCGAGGTCTGTTGACAGTATTGCTGTTTCAACCACACGCATTACGTCTTTGTAGTCCGTCGGAGACAGAGCCTGCAAAGTTTTGATTGATATTAAATTAAGTTTGGTTTAATATTATAATTATTAAATGAAAACTATATACATAAAATCTTCCATGTAACGTAAGTAACTTCCAAAAAATTTTCGCCGAATTGGTCTAGCCGTTCTCGAGTTTTCCGCTTAACAACATTCATTATTATTTAAATAGAAGATGGCGAGATAGAGCTTTTAGTACTGCTGTCACTAATCGAGAAATGATATCCCCCACAAACAGCAATATCGTGATTAAATATAATATTGGGTTTAGTGTACAGGGATTAATTCGTCCAAGATTTTTTTTTTATTCTTTGCTAAACTCAAAACAAAAATATCAAATATAAATTATAATAAATACTTAGATTAAGGATGGGTCTGCGCTGCGCTCCAACTAGATACCGCAGGCGTACTCGCAAAGTGCGGCAATTAACACTAAGCCCAAATGGGCGTACTCGAGCCAGTCTAGAACAATGTGTGACGTGAACGTGCCACATGTTCTGTTAAACTTTGCTAATAATTGAAACTAAAATGCTGGATTCCGTAGTAAAACTTTGTAAAAATAATACTACAAGAAATAAGAAAGACACTGGGATCACATATCATCAGTAAGTATTTTGTATTTTATTAATTTAAATATAAAATAACACGAAGCGTATGCTACAAAATTTGAAAGATGCCATTGAGTGTCAAGATGCCACACACACAAGCCTGTAATAGTTGCCGTAATAAAAAAGCTATTGTTCTAAGGTAGTGTGGTATCTTGTACGAGCGCAGCGGAAACTAATCCTTAATCTGAAAATAAATACTATAAAAATTCAATACAATATTACGACGGTAAAAATATTTGTAGGTAATTAATTATTATTTATTTCGAGTGCTTGAGTCATTTCGAGACAATCTTCTCGAAACTGAAAAATCCTCTCCATGATCAATTCCTTCATTCATCCATTCTACACTATACAACCTAAATAATACTAAAATACAAATAAAACAAATACCTGAAATATATTATTGCTTTCACTATTCAAAATCATAACACACTGATCAAAATGGTGATGTTCCATTGTGGAGGTCGAATACAGTATAGCTAGTGGGCTCTCTGTTTTCGTCTGAAAGGCATTATTTGTCCCTCTGTGGTCCAGATCATGGCAGAGACAGGCAACCAGAAGTCCCAAGATCTCCAGGTCAGACATGAATCTTTCCATTTTGCCAGTTTTAAGCATCGCAAACATCGTTTGTGCCACGTTAAGGGCGTGACGCCAATTGTGGTATTTCACGGGTCGGTAGTTCTTTTTAACGCTAAGAGTCCATCGGCAGAGAACCTGAAATTAAAAATAAAGTATTTGTTCTCCATATCATTGAATTCACTTGAGGATATACATGTTATATAGTGTCACAGGTTTAAAACTGGTCAAGCAAAGATATATATAAATCAAATTCGTTCGTTATAAAAAAAAATTAAAAAGCTCACTCAAGGATAGATAATAACTGTTGCTATGGTAATCGATGTTGTAATGCTGTTATGTACTGCATCCACGTAAATGTATTTTATTAATAATCTCATAAACTCACATCGTAAGGGATATGGAACTTCTCAACTAAATTGCACTGTAGGAACATACGAAGAGTCGCCCTGCATGTGTCTTCATCAGCCAAATCGAAATCTGCAATTATTGTCATACATATAATCTTCGATAATTATAATAATTGAAGTCTTAGATTAAGAATTGGTCTCCGCTGCGCTCCAACTAGATACCGCCCTTCCTAAGAACAATAGCTTTTTTATTACGGAAACTATTAGATCCTTATATCCTTCACAGTTCGTAACTGAAATTAATAAAATACAATAGTACATTATTGTAAAGGCCGGGACATAGGCAATTGCAGGTCGAGTATGAGTTTTAAGGCCGAGCGGTAGGCGAGGACTTCACTAAATACGAGACGGGCAATTGCCATTTCCCGCCGAGGCATATATAGTGCTTTTCTCAAAAGAATGCAGGGAAATATAACACACTTTTTATATTATACATTAAATTTATTTTATATTTGTCGCTAAATATATATCATCTGGGGCTTTAATTAAAAATTGCTTTATGGTTTCGCCAGTAAAAAAATTCGATTTCTCGCTTTTGAATCCGGTCGATTGTCGTTTAAGAAAAGTAGTTAAATTCCCATAATTTTTCAAGTTAATGCCGTTTTTACATGGACTGTACATTTCAGCATGGAATAAATTGCCCATAATGTAGATGGCTTTTTAGTTTTAGAAATCTCAATAAAATACGCCAAAAATATTATTTCAGAGAAAATGTTCACTTTTTTCTCGATTTTCCAACTCATAAAATTTTCATATACTTTTAACTCATGTATTTATCAGGAAGCAGATTTTCCATTGCCACTTTAGCTTCTATACTATGCCCACTTGGGCACTTCTTTCTTGTTTCTTGCACCCGTTCTTCTCAGGTCTAAGGTATATATACCATTTTGAATGGGAAGTAGTTAAAAACATTTCAATTTGAATAAATAATCCTTGATTTTACAATTACCATGAAATTGAAAGCTATACAGGTTGTAGACTTCAGCTGATGGAATGATATCCTGGCACAGCTTGCTGGTGTCATCAGCTGAAGCAGTAGCGTGGTACGAGAGACATTCCAAAGCCACCTGAATTATAAGACATATTTTTTAAATATTTCGTCGAGTTGGCGGCTGCAATAGTGCTTAAATATTGGAAACTTCTATTAAGACCACCCCAGGGAGGTGTTGTCTGACCCAAACTCTTTAAAACAGACTTGAAGAGATAAATTACCATAAAACAATGTTAAAATTATTGATTTAATAGCGAATGTTTTTATTAATATGAGTAATGAAACATATCTGGGTGTATTAATTTGAATCAATGAATAAAATCACAAAGTATGTAACAAGCTTGTATTACGGAGAACATTTTCAAGTTGATTATATCTATTCGTTTAATTATTAAAATAAATGGAAAATAAACGACACATCGTTCACAAAGTATATAAAAAGCTTGCTATGCGAAGTTTGTTTCCCCTGATTATATATATGCTTAATACATCAAAACAAGTCGATACAATGCTCACTAAAAACAAAAAAAATGTGATGTTTCGGGAACATTTCGGCTCTATGTAATTATTAATATTATATTGTGTATAAAATTTTAAATTTTTATTTACTTTTTTAAAGTGTATTTAGAGTTTTTACTATAAAAGAAACAACCTCTGATAGATCACTGATAACCAAACACATTTGACTACGTCTAATTTCATAAAGAACCAAACAGATACACGTAAATACCTTTTGTTTTGCCATCAGCTTGCAAGCGTTTTCATACATTTGTGTATTGTGGATACCAAGTCCACAGAATATAGCAAATGCTTCAAATATAGAAATATCGCCATCTGTGAACTGTGATCCATTCTCCTGAAAATGAAATCGATAAAATCCGATTTAAAATATTAAACATAATATGAAAAAATGAAACTTAATAGATCTAGTACGTCTATGTACGCAACAGACAAATTTACTGCCTTCAAAGCGTCATTCTAAATAAATTATTCCTGTATTATACCCATATAAATGGGGGTCCCACAGGAATCTTAGCACCCTTTCTAAATATTGATTGATATTTAAATGAATGGAATTCTATTATTTAGTGATGATATGTAACTCACGATAAAGAGATTCGTAGAGTTTTAACAAAAGTAATATCGTAGTAGTGAAAAAAGGTACTTTACCAATGATCAAAAAGTCCGATTTTAAAACAAAAAAATAATGATTTAAATTTGAAAAAAAAACATACATATATCGGGATACTATAAACGTCATAAAAGTTTGCTACATTCAAAGTACCAAGTATATCGCTGCACAAAAATCGCGTAAACATCGAACCACCAAGTGTTAAAAAATATGGAGACATTGGTGGAAAATTAACTTTACTGTTTTGTTGGAAATGAACTGTACATACTAAACACGACAGTGGAAAATCCTTTGAATATTTTGATTAGAAGTTATACCTTCCACGTACCTTATTAATCAACTGTGCAACACCAATAACATCCTTATTGGCATTCACAATTGGCATGCAGAGCATCGTGCGAATATTTGCAGCGTCATCTTTATCTTTATCAATCACAACCATTCCGTTATCCCTTCGCCAATCTTCAACGTCTGATATGTTGAGAGCTTTATTCGATCTTGCAACCTGCAACAATCACATACTGAATACATAAAAATAAAATGATACATCTGCAATTATCACCAACGCAAGATTAACAAATCGGGGATATATTGATGCACCTATCAGCAAAAAAAGTTTAAATTCAAATAGTTTAATTCAAAATAGGCTGCCTCACCTGAGAAGAATGAGCGCAAGAAACTCAGCGGGCTTTAATTTATATAAAAATATGGATTACAATGTAATATCGTATAATAAACATTTATAATTAAAGAGCCTGAGGATGTTCGCTTAATTCCCAGTCTGTGGTATCCAATATTGGTGGTATCATTAAGAAAGTCATTTATGTTCTAATAACCTTCCGCACACAAACGTTTTTCACAAGACATTTGCATATATTTCAAATAATTTAAAAGTTCTGTAAACTGAATTCCATACGCCGGGCGTACCATTTCCTAATCCTAGGATTCATATAACACTGTGACCTCTTCAGTGGAGTAATTTTCGCTAGTATGGTAAGAAAAGGAACTTAATAATTTCAAATTTTGTTTAAATATCTGATAACATAATAATAATATTTTATTTAACTTAATTATTCAAATATATTTAGCTTTATTATAGATTTAACGCCTAAAGTGCCCCCATCCATGCGCGTGTGTATACTGTCTCTATTACTGATATCTCTTTGTGTGCAGCTATAGTTGAAGGTTAGTTTAGGATTCAGGTAGTCTGAAAAATATACTTACAGCCAACGCAATAGAGGCGAGAGTTGAAGTTGCGTCATGTCTTGGAGTAAGCGTTGTCCGGGAATGCAAGGCACCCAACTCGAATAGTGTGTGAAAGCGGGTTGGTGCGGGGGGAGGCAAGGCGAGGTTGCCGCTCCGTTGACCTCCGGGACGTTGCACGATACGCTCCAGGTGACTCTGGAAAAGTTCAATTTATATATAATTCGACGATTATTTACATGTACAATGGAACCTATGTGCTACCTACAAGTATGTGCAGTATTCGTCCGTGACTACTGTCGCAGTTTAGTACTGCCACTACACTTATTGCGTGAGGTGCGTTGTAAGAATGGAGTGGAGAGGCGGCCATTTTGAATACCGTTTACATGCAAGTTTGCTGCTGCGTTATAGTTTATTATGATAAGGCTGTTTCAACGCATTGGGTTAAAATACATTAGATATTCTAAGAAATCAGATCAATTGGTTTTTCTTAAGAATTTTTATAACAAATTTTAATACCACCTACACAGATTTAACAAATAAGCTAGCAAAACTTTCAAAGTAGCAAACTCTAATCTTCCGAAAAATGTCATAATGGCTAATATTCAAACAGTAATCGGACAGAGTAATGCTCTAACTCGTCAACGGTTGCAGCGGAAATTAGGCAAAGCCAGGGAGACATTGCCTTTTATACACATCTTCATCATCTTCCTCTTGTCACCTTCTACAATATACATTAAATTGTTATCGACGTCTTATCGTAGTACACTATGCCGTAGTTTCTTTAGTTATGCTTTAAAACTTAAATCATATTGTGATTCTTTTGGGCAGATGACCCTTAACATTAGGTAGGTCACCTGGTTCTTCCCACAAAAGAAAACAATATTTTTACCTCCTAAAATATTAAGACAGTTTCCTACCGACTCGCAGTGGTCTGTATCCAATATAAATACAGCACATCGTTCGCACTTCAACAGTTCTCTCGCTTCCGTCATTATCTTCGTGACAAGACACTCCAAGTTACTCTGCTCCTCAAATATACTCCTTGCCAACGCCAGCAGTATTTGATTTCTTTTGTACTCCAGCACCGAAGACTCAAAGAGCTGGGCATTTTGGATACCAATCCCACAGAACGTCAAATACCGGCGGAATACTTCCACGTCACGCGCGGAAAACTCCTTTGACCCTGAAATTTTATTTCAACTGGTAAGTAACTACAATCTGCTTCAGATCATCAAGGTACATACGCAACTGGAGCGAGATCATGTCCGTCAAACAATTGTGCCGGTGGTAGGGATGGATTCAAAAAGCTGACGGCCAATCTTTATGACTGAAGAGGCACTTAAAATAAATAATTATTAAATGAACTGAATTCACAAGTAACTTCGAGTACAATGTGGCGTACAATCACAGCACGAGGAATTAATTACCTTCCACGGTGTTTTACGCCTTATAAGATCGGAAATGTTCTTATGAATCTGTTATATGGACTTCACCACCTCTCGGTGGGCGAGTCTGACCCGCTCTTGTCTGTTTTTTTTATAACAACCAAAATCCTTCCACCGAACCTTAAAATTGTTTATCATTACATCTACATTACATCATTATCTAGCTTTAAGTGTATTTGTTTTAATTTTGAACCGTATTTGTACCATTGTTTATTAATCACCAACGAACCATTGGTAATGTACGAATCTATAAAAGATATGAAATGAAATAAAATTAATTCATTGCGTCGAATGCTATTTGATGCTAATTCCTATTAATATACTATTTTTATCAAATGTTCTATTACCTACTGTTATCCTACTGTTCTGTACGAAAAAATGTTTTATTGTCTTGCTCATTATTTAAGCGATTGAAATTGTCAGTAGATGATTTACTATCAGTCAATATTTGAACATTTTCACCAGTAGTATTATGTGTTTGTGTCTCTTTATTTCTAAATTATTTGATGGGTATTTAAGGAGGATTATTACCATCAGTTTTGTTGATGATTTGTGCCACACCAACGACATCACCCTCGTAGTTACAGATCGGCATACACAGTATCAACTCTGTCTTGTAGCCTGTCTGCGCGTCTATTTCACTGTTGAATCTGTAACAATGTATTTTGAAGACTGAGTAAACATAAAAACTTTTCACAAAAATGAACACCACAACTATTTAATATGAAGTGGAGAAACGAGCTAGACGTTCACAATACAGTGTCGCACAAGAGAAAGCTGGAAAATCAATAATTTTGTGCGGCACCGAGATGGTGCTCGTCTATTCAAAACCAGAGATGTTAAGTCTCCAGGCAAAGCTATTTCACTATTTGCTGCACCATTCAAACCGAAACGCAAAAAATGCTCTTATACTACTGCTTGGAGTAGCAGACGCGATTCAAATGTACTTTAAAAAAATACTTAAAATAAAAATAAATATTCTAGAAATTTTTTAAGCAATCCATGTTGCCGTGTCGTGTAGAGAGTAGGCCATGTCTTTAGAGTTGATTTAAGTCCTCACTCCTTTTTGCCAAAAATTAAGCTTTTTGACTCCTTGAAAGGAGCCTAAGAAACCTTGGCTGATACAGGATGATGACAACGTTGCACTTTTCCGACCACATGTGAAGCTTCCACACTATTGCTTGCCGGCAGGAGGAGGTACTGCTTCGGTATCTAGCTTGCACCCGGAGCTATTTGAACTTTTAAGGAAGACTAAACAAAAATATTCTAGAAATTTCTGAAGCAACTCGACGTCGGCTTGTCGTTTAGAGTATAGAATGGTGCCTTGTAGAACAGACCATAATTGGGCAAGACCAGTCTTCAGCACTTATAAAGTCCGCAGCGTTGACTTCAGCCTAGCTTGGGTAATTACTGCCAGAACTTCTTGCTGGAAAGTACGAGGAATTTTTTTAAAAAGCAGTATTTCTAAGATGTTCCACAACACGGACTAAGACAGTCTCTAGATACACTTTGACTTAAGCCTACGCTCCTTTGACAGAAATGAAGCTTTTTGACTTGACATGACTGACGCACGATGAAGGTACTGGTTGGGTATCTAGCTGACATCCTTAGCTATTTCAAACGTACTTTATTTCCTTGTAGGATTTCAGAGAATTTTGGCTTTAACAGTGCTAGCAGCCTGATTAGTTCTAACGATCTTTTATGGTCTTCGATGTGTTGGTATGTCTATTGATCGTACGATAAACGAAGTTACTACTGATACCTAGCTTTTAAAGTGTATTATTCCAAATGATTGCGAAATTGAAGTGGCAGTGGGCAGGGCACATAGTTCGACGGACAGATGGCCGTTGGGGCAGTAAAGTCCTCAAATGGCGACCACGTACCGTAAGATGCAGTGTTGATAAGCCCCCCACAAAATCGACCGACGATCTGGTCAAGATTGCCGGAATACGTTGGATGAGGGCAGCGCAGGAGCGATCGTCGTGGAAATCTTTGGGGGAGGCTTTTGTCCAGCAGTGGACGTCTTCCGACTGATGATGATGATGAAGCAAGAACCTGTAATTGGCTGTTTGATTTTTGAGACCGTAGTTTTACTTTAGATATATTTCTGTTGGTCTTCTATGGATAAAGATAAAAATAAAAGTTGCTACACGTCTTGCTCTTTACATAATTTCATTCAGGTAGCATTTTTTATCAACAATTTCACGAGACGATTACAAGTTATGTTACGATCCTAAATTTAAATTGGCTATTTACCCGAAGTGTGCATACAGCGGAACGAGCGTACGTGAACTTTATTTTTACGTGCTCGAGATGTTAATCTCCAAAATTGGTGCTAAAGCTAAAGACGTGACCTGTTTATAAATAGTAAGAATTCCTTTAATTGCAATTTAAACTTGTGCATTAAGAGTCCAATAACAATATGATAGAGGTATTATTTAAAATATAAATTATTTTAGTAAAAAACCTTTATAATTTGTTCTCTAAAACGTATTTTGTTTTTACAATGGCAGATTCTGCCACACCAATTAACATCATTGACACAAAATCTAAATATTCAAAAATGACTTTAAATTTAAATAAATAATTTTACTATGACCATTTAAAATTGAATAAATAATGCAAAACTTGCGAATTAAAAAAATGTAAAAAAAGATAACTCAATCCTTCTTGTAAACTTCCTATTTCTTAGGCGGCCATTTGCATTATTTTCTACGCATAATGAGTAAATAAAACGACTTAAATTACTTGGTAGTAAAAAAACTAAAAAGCCTGTTTAATATGTAACATTACTTATATTTGTTAACATTACTTATTATAAGTTGTTAAGTATAGAAAATCACACATAATTATATTAATACTATTTATGGCAAATATAACTTCACTTCGCGCAATTGTCAAAGGAAACGTCATTAATGTCAATCATGCCATCATTTTTATCATCTTTGTTCCGTCGTGCATTTGTATTTAGTGTGGCCTTGTATTTCGTTAGAAGTCCGGACTTTTCAGTTGATCCAAATCAAAATCAATTTATTTACATAGGTCACGGAAATGACACTTATGAATGTCAAAAAATTAAATATTTATCTTATTGAATCTACCGCTACTTCGTAAAGGGTTGAGCTAATGAGAAGAAGTAGCAAGAAACTCATTGCCACTCTTTTATATCAAGATTTACATTTCTCGTTTAGATTTCGGTTCTGGTAAAGATTGAAGATTTATTTCATATGCGTAGTTTTATTATTACATTCCATCTAATTAATAATAAAATCCGGATAAGTTTGAGATCCGGAGTACAGTCTAATAGTCCGGATTAATCCAGCCGGGTGGTAACCCTAGTCCTAACAATCATTTCGAAACTTTCAAAATGATTAAAACTGATTTCAACGTAGATTTTCAAGGTATGCTTGTAAACGAATTGTAATAGGTGGGGCAAAGCTCTATAGATTTTCTGGCATTATCCTTTGAATTTGTCTCGATGTGATAATCCCCGCAGAATAGAACTAGCTACCACAGGGATGGAACCTTGTCTTATTGACGTCTGCGTGACTTAAGCGGGGACTTGTACAGTCAGCATAGAATAATTAACTATAATTTATTACTTTAGTACGTTATAAAACTAGTATTATTTATTTCTAATATCCATTAGTTTGTATAAAATATATTTGTACAACTCTCTATTTTAATAATTATACAGTGTGTTTTTTTTTAAGTGGGACAGTATGGGGAAATCCTAAAGTATAAGAGATACAGGGAAACTGTCTTAGGAAACATTAGTTACTTTTTGTGAAAAAAAAAAAATTGGTTTAGTCAAAATTTTGGTCAAGTGTGAGTTGTCCTTAAAAATGATTAATTTTGATGAATTTTTTTTTTGACGCACATCTACTCAGTTTCATGAGGGGATCATTTTATTGTATGGGAAGAAAAAAATCGGGACAGCAATTTAGGTAAATTTAATAAAATAATTTTACATTAAAGTAAATGTTCAAAGTGGCCTCCCTCTTGTCGAATGCAGGCACGAGCGCGTTTCAGAACACTTCTGGTAGCTTTAGACAAGGCGTTGTGATGTATGTTGTTCAAATGATAATGCACTGCGTCTTTTAACTCTTGTACCAAGTTGTAAGTATCTGCATAAATTCTACCTTTAAGGTACCCCCAAATGAAAAAATCCAACGGTGTTAAATCGGGTGAACGTGCTGGCCATTTATAGGGCCATTTGTGCCCAACCAGCGATCAAGAAAATGTTCATTTAAAAACTGTTTAGTAGCGATACTATTGTGGGCAGGGGCGCCGTCTTGTTGGTAGATGATATTATTCAAATTAACAAAATTTCAAAATAAAATTTTATGAACGATGCGGGACTCGAATCCATGACCTCTCGCGTTTCGTGTGAGTGCTCTTCCAACTGAGCTAACCGTTTGAGTGACGTATCGTCATAAAATCTTGTATGCTTTGTTCAACTCTCAGGTTGTAGCTTCATCTACAGGATCTACTTTACAGTTGATAACCTGCTCAACCCCGATATTTGCATAGTAGGAAATTGACTTGAGATGTCGCTCTTGTAAATCTAAATAATTTGTTATGTTTTTTAAGTGTATACGTGTCACTCGAACGGCTGGCTCAGTTGGTAAGAGCACTCACACGGAACGCGAGAGATCGAGGGTTCGAGTCCCGCATCGTTCAAAAAAAAAATTGTTTTTACATTTTATTTGTGTATTAATCCTAGAAACGAGGGTTATAACTTTATATAACAAATTGTTTATATAGTTATTATTGTTTAATATAACTTCTCACTGTCATGTAATTCTGTAGTGATAAAGGTTATATAACTCAGTAAAGTAGTTTAAAAATGGAGAATAGACTTACCTTGGGTCAGCGTAAGCATTTTTGATGTTGATTGGATGTTTCGTTTGAGCAGCCAATCCGGCTACACCAACACCGAACGGTATTCTAATCTCCTGGGTTCTTGCCTTGCGTAATGCATCGTACAAATCTGTAGAAGAACAATTGTTTATTTTGTTAATTTAAATGTGATAATAAGATAACGGGGAGTTACTTTGAATTGAGTTGATTTCAGCGGCCGAATTCCACCACCTGACAATACGTGCAAAGTACCATCCGCATCACGTAGAGTTCTGGTAAACCACAACTGCGCGTTTTGCAAGAAATTTCTTGCCTCGCACAACCACTTTGTGGAATCAATTACCGGCTGCTGTTTTCCCGAATCGATACGACTTTTGGGACCTTCATGGAAAGAGCATACTCCCACCTTTAGGCCACTATCCCAAGAGATCGCAAAAATAGCGCATAATTGTAACCATTTCTTGACAGTTTATATAAGCTTATATTTTATAAAAAAAATAATTATATATCTGCAGAATATGAGAAGAAAATTCATTTTTTCTTAACATTTCTATGTTTAATAGACAGTGCAAAAAAAAAACACTAAAATACTCTAAACTTTTACAGTTGGAGCCATGACTATCATTCAATCTAGATAAAAATTCTACAAAAATTTATTAATTGTACACCAATACTATACATGATATAGTTTTGTAAAGAAAATTGTATTATGTTTGTAATAAATTAAAAATGCTTCTAATTCTGAATTAGTCCATGTACGGTTGCCTCACCACTCCCATGCTGTGAGCCTTTTGCCCGTTTGCCACTGCTTATATAAAAAAAACATAGTAAACGAAGTACAACAATCAACTGTAGGTGCAGTATTCGTCCAGGAACTTCACGTAGGTATGTATCTCTCAGTAATCGAAGAAAAAATATAATCTCCACTGGAGGGGGCATAATGAAATGCGAAGAAGATACAACCATGAAGCCAGCCGTTTGTTGATCAAAAATGAAAAAAACCTCGGATTCCATTTCACAAACGTAAGGCATTAAAAGTAATTATAAAATACTAGCTGACCCGGCAATCGTTGTTTTGCCATTAAATTTAGTAGCCCATTTAAATTAAGTAGCCCATTCACGCTCATCTCTGTTGCTTGACTGAATTATTTGTATTGCGAATATAAAAGTATTTCTAAGTCAAAAAATATAGGTTCCGTATAAGTAATTACCAACATATCATATACTAAAACCTTCTCCGATGATCGCTGCATCTTATAGTATTTCGATCGGTTCAATAGTTTTCGCAGTATAACCGAAAGAAAAAACTGGCCTTCCATTACATAATATATACTTACATATAATGATAACATTAGTTCGGTTGATTAGATATCAAGAATATTAGTTGAAACATAATTTTATGATTTTACCTGTCATACACACACGCACGCATATATATGATAAAATATAGAATATATATATATATATATATTCTATATATATATATATTTGAATATGTAAATATATATATTTATATACAGACTAGTATCGGTCCGAATACAATCATTTGTTTTACTGTGTTAATTGCTTAAAAGTCAGGCCTTTAAAATGTTGATCCCTTTTTGGCTATCAGATCATATTTATAATATGTATTAATTAAATCTTCTTACAGGTGTGGATTATGTATAAATAAATAAGTAATTATAAGCCTGTAAAATAATACCATCATTATTTGTCTATGTGTATCCATCTATCTATTCGGAGTAAAAATAAAAATTTCTCGCAAACAGACAAATTGAGAACAATACAAATTATAAATACTTTAAAATTATTTCCATTTTTTTATTCTTAACAAAATTCTTCTTAATATTATCAAAAGGAAGCTATAATGTGGTCCACTCCCAGTAATTTAATTCTTCATTTCATGCGTTCTGTATTAACTTAACCTACTTTTATACGTGCACAAATTCTTGAATGAATTCTTGTGAGAATTATTTTTACCAGATGTAGTTACGCGTTCTCAAGAATTTAGGAGCATTAATTATTGAAGCCGATCATCGACATTAAAAATAGTCATAAATCATTTATTGAGTCACTTTGAGTGAAAATCATTTTTTTTTTTGTCTAGGCGGTTTTGGCAAGATACCGGTTTTAAAATAATAAAGCAATAATTCCTAAATATAATCAACATGGAAAACTAATATGACATATTATTTAGAAAAAACAATGATTTCCTAAAATTATGGCGCTTTGGGAGAGGCAAATTGGCGCGAAAAGTATTCTTTATAAGGCTTCCCCCAAAGATCTTCATAAAGATCGGTCCTGCTCTGCCCAAATCCAACGTATTCCGGCGATCTTTACCAGACCATCAGTTCATATTGTGGGGGGAGGGCTACCAACACAGTCTTCCGGTACGTGGTTGCCATTCGAGGATTTTACTGCCCCAACAGCCATCTGTCTGTCGAGATATGTGCCCTCTTCATTGCCGTCTGAGCGACCACGAGCTTCCTCAAAGACTAATAATTATCGACCAATTCTGCGGTCCGTATGTCATCACTGGCAACACACACTGGTTACCTTCTTACCTACCGCGAAATAATCAGCAATAACCTTTACATATTTCCATCTTAACATTTTCGTATTGTTCCGGTGACACATTTAATACGTAGGTATAATTAAAAGTTTATTGAATAATCTCTTTACATCTGTTGCATATTGATGCGCAGGTCGCCATGTCATATCGTCCAGGAAATACTGCGCATTCTCAAGTTACTTTCATAGTTTGGTTGTATGTGGAAGAAAAGGCCACAGGAATCAGGTCAAACAGCAACTCGGAAGACAAATGATAAATGCGTTAGAAGACAAAGAATGAGGCAAGGGCTCAACAGTCCAAGCAGTTCTTGGGATATTAATTAGAGTTTCCTACCTACGAGATAATGAAGTTCAATAGCCATCTAAACAAACGTACTCGGATGAAGACATAGAAGGATAAGAAGATAAAATAAGTAAAGAAACATGATATAGAGCAATAAAGTAAGACAATGAATCATCAAAAGCACATAAAGTCAGCCACAAAGGGAGACCACACAGTGTGAATGCAAATTACAAATGATTACAACGACTTATGGCGTCTCCAAAGATATTCGATGTACAGTTAACACCAATCCACAAGTTCTCGTAAATATATTCAAATTCAAATATTTTTATTAAAAAATGGATATATGATATCACTTATTGAAAGACAAAAACTATCAACCATTTGAAGAAGCATGCCTCAGCCCTGAGAAGAACAGGCGCAAGAAACTCAGCGGGCTTCTTTTTTACACGTTTTTTAATAGCTTTGTTTGTACACTTTAAACGGCCAGATTTCGTTCGAACTTCGTAGATTTATCGAGGACCGATGACAATACATTAACTTCATAAATTTATTCCATTTTTCAATTTGCAAAATAAGATCTTTGTTAATTTATATAATTTTTTCACCTACTGTCGATAGGGCAGAAATTGATGTTGATTTTTCAATCACTATCTTTTCATCCAAAGCGTGTTTTTTAGTATTTTAAACTATTTTTATTTCATAAAAATATAGGTAGTTATAATGTAATATCAAACAATAAAATTCGTTAAATAACAGCCTGTGGGCGGTCGCTCCATTCCCAATTAGAGGTATCATTAAGAGAGTCATTTATGTTAAACTAACCATTACCACACAAACGTTTAATTACAACTCTTTTGATATTCGTAATAACATTTTTTTGTCATTCGTACATTTGTTTTGAACATTTTCTGGGATCTTGTTGTTAAAGAATATTATATACATCGTTTATGTCAAAACAGTTTACTAGTAAGAATAAGTTTGCACAGGATCTCGTGTGGATTATTACAACGTTGCTTTTGGGGCCACCAAGAAGTAAACCGCCGTTGACGGTGCCTCTAGCATTGTGTCATTCATTTGCCCAGTGCAAATGAGACACAACATTTTATGTCTCAATGTGACGTGCGCAATTGTAGTGCCGCTTAGAATTTTTGCGTTTTTCAAGAATCCTGAGCGGCAATGAATTGTAACGGACAGGGCGTATTAATTGCCATCAGTTGATCGTCCTTCTCGTCTCATCCCTTATTTTCATAACTATCATAATTATTGCCTACTTTTATAAAGTCATTGTTTACATTCATTGGTTAATTCATTGTTTAAATATTTCTCCTACGAATCAAAGAACCTCAGAACAGATGTGTAAACAGTCGTAATTAAACTCGATAAAACTGATACTTGGCTCATCAAAGTGTTAAGATTTATCTTTTCTTTGTGTAACTTGTTCAGATGTTTCACCACGCGATTGCACTGTTTGAGTTTTATATAAGAAGCAGCATCAGTTATAAGGAAAAATCTTTCAAACCTGTTTACCTTTGTCATTCATATATTTAGTAACACTTCTTCTGTTGCTATCAAATTTTCTTTATACATCCCATTATCAAAGTTACTAAGTAAATTGGTTTTTGTTGTTAAGAGATTTGATAAACTTATAAATCTGTTTAGATTTACAAGAGCGACATCTCAAGTCAACTTTTCCGAACATGCGAATATTGGGGTTGAGCAGGTTATCAACTGTAAACTAGATCCTGTAGATGAAGCGACAACCTGAGAGTTTTTAAGAATTTTCTGACGATACGTCACTCGAACGGTTAGCTCAGTTGGGAGAGCACTCGCACGGAACGGTTTATAAAATATTATTTTCAAATTTTATCTGTGTATTAATCTTAGAAGTGTGGTGTATCACTTTAAACCATAACAAAAGGTTACAGTTATTAAAAGATATGAAATTATCTTGAAAACTAAGATTTAATTCTAAAGTATAAAGATACTAGCTTTTACCCGCGACGGTTAACTTTAAATTGCTTATTTTAATACATTTTTATTAACTACTTTATCTCCATTTCCATCCTTTGCTAAATCAAAAAGATTTTGCTGGTTTGATGCTTCTGAGCTCATATAGTTTCTCACGGGAAAAACATTTTTTCTGAAAGTTCTTCTGTAACTTTTAAGCTTTCTATTTTTGTACAAAAATATTATCAAAGTGAAATTCACAGGTAGGCGTGAAAGCGTGACTTTCCTTACACTTCCATACGAACTTTGATCCAATATTTCAACCCCACACAGTTGGAAATTTCAAAAATGCTAGAACAAATATTCATTGGTTTTTTATCAAGCGCCTAAATACAAAGTTTCATAATGTCATCTTTGCTTGTGCTTCACCTTCCACACAAAATTCCATCCCCTATTTCATCCCCCCTGAGCCATTTTTTCCTGATAAATAGTAGACTATGTCCTTTCTTAAACTTCAGTCTGTTTCTTTACAGAATTTCATCAAATTCAGTGGCTTAGGCGTGAAAGCGTAACAAAAAAACTTACATTCAAATTTATAATATTAGAAGGGATATGTAGTCAGCTAAGTAAGTAAGTTTATACTGTATACGTAGGAATACTCTACTCTGTGACAATACTGAAAAAAATATGAAATAAAAAAAACGTATAATATACGTAGGGTGTTAAATACAAAATAAAAAAACACCCTTACAACTTTAACCTTTATATAAAGATAATAAATAAATTAATAAAAATGATATATATCTTACACATAAAATTTCGTGCCGCGTTGTTTGTCCGCTATGAACTCCTAAACTACTGATCCGATTTTAATCAAAGTTTGCACACGGTGTGCATTTTGATCCAACTTGAAAGATATACCGATTCTTGTCTGTTAATATATATATAACCAAATTGGTACCTATATTAATAAACTATTCATTACCTGTATCACGAGTGACATCAAACAGTTTGGCCTGAAGATACCGGTTAGGTGGTGTGCCCTTCGCGAGAAATAAGCTGCCTCTGTCTGCCGTAGTCAACAAGCATACATTTACTAGAATCTGTAAATGAAACAGAATGTCTCTGAGAAAAGTTTTACTCTTTAAACAATAACCACACACATTTAAACACTATCAACAGTAGGGACTATACGATAATTTAAGGACAATTTGAAAATTTCTAATATTTCAACGTTATTTGGGTAAAAATAATTTCAACCATGCTATGCTTGCTTAGATTGCATTGCTTTTGTTAACGTTAAACTTAATACTAAAGCTCTACAAAGCCTTGCCGAAATGAATCTACCACAACTGGTATATTTTATGATGACCCAAACTTACTAATTGACCTCCTTACCATAATGGTTTCATAACGTTTGCAAGAAAACACCAAATCTTACCAATTCCTAAAAATAACGTCCGATCTAAACATTGATGACTCCGTCCATTGTACGGAAATATAAAATAATAATAAAATTACGATCTGACTCTTATGACACTTTAGAAATTACATACAGACGCTACCGTAACTATTGTAATAACTGAAAAAAATATGTAAACAATATGTAAGAGTAGCCAACTAGTAACATTTTTTTATGAAAATAAGGGATGAGACGAGCAGGACGTTCAGCTGATGGTAATTGATACGCCCTACCCATTACAATACAGTGCCGCTCAGGATTCTTGAAAAACCCAAAAATTCTGAGCGGCACTACAATTGCGCTCGTCACCTTGTGACATAAGATGTTAAGTCTCATTTGCCCAGTAATATCACTAGCTACGGCGCTCTTCAGACCGAAACACAGTAATGTTTACACATTACTGCTTCACAGCACAAATAGGCGCCGTTGTGGTTTGCATAATCTAGCCGGCTTCCTGTGCAAAGGAGCCTCCCACTGATGAACATCTGGTAAATAGTTTAAGAATCAATCAAATAGGTCCTATTAAAACATTCCAAAAAAATTAAAACTCACAATATTTAAAATAATAGAAATGTAAAGAAATCTTATTCTTATCTTCCTGAATCATTAAATTTTGTAAACTGTATTTTTCGCTTTTTGTAAGTGTCTTAGCCACTTGAATAACTTTACATGAGTCCCGAAGTAGGCAAACATTATATGAGCATTCACAATAGCTATAAAAATTAAAGCCACAAAGCTAAAATTAAGAAATCCTAATGGAGTCTATATAGCCTTAACCTTGCACCTTCAGATTTCCAATTGTTTCGGTCTCCTCAGAATTCTTTCAGAAGTGTCAGGCTAACATCAAGAGAGGTTTTTATCAGAAGTCCCAAAATTTTTACAACAACGAGAGCAAAACATTACCCATAAGATGGCAGAAAGTCATCGAGCAAAATGGCACAGACATACAGTATGTTAATCATAAGTAAATAAACTTTGAAATAAGGTCTTGAGTTTTTATGTAAAATGCGAAGAAACTGTATCCCCAACTTATTTTATTCTTAAATTGTTGTTTACAATCGTGTGGTAGTTGATAAGTAATACATTTAAGATCGATATGTAAATAGTAATGGTTATATGTGTTGTTGTAATCCTATTCTTTAAATAAGTTATACTTCCAGTTGGAAAGGAGTTTTAAAAAGAAAAATCCTCTAACACACTCATAAACTTATATTTTGTTACATGCATAAGAACGCTTACTTTTAATATTTAACTGAATTCTAAAGATAAATATTCAACCAGTAAACAAAGCATCATTAGCTAGCATTGTGTGACTTGATTGACTCATTGGTATGCAAAATAAAGTGTGGGACATAGCAGTGAGCCCCGAGGGATTCCGGCATTCACAATCTGAAATTTCAATCACAATTTGTGGACTATTTCGTTCGTCCGATCCAAATACTGTTTTCTCGTTGTATATTTGCATAAGAATGGAATATTAAGTCAAAATGACACACGAATTTAGAGAAGACGGTTTGTTGAAACTGTCGAACGCAGTTCTGAGTTATTTTGATATAATTTATGGAATTTCTTTCAGAGCTTACAGAGAATGAATAACATGATAATTTTGAATGAAATAATGATGGGGTATATGTACTTTTTGTTTTTCATGTATGTGAAAGTATTCTGGAATTTTGGAACGGTGCGGGAACTTCGATAGTTAAATATATCGCCCGCACAGTTTATTTTGTATTTCACACAATTTGTTTATTAATTTAAAAAATCTTTGGTTTTTAAGAATGAAACGAAGGTCCCCGAATCGCAACCGTTATCATCATCAGTCGGAAGACGTCCACTGCTGGACAAAGGCCTCCCCCAAAATTTCCACGACGATCGGTCCTGCGCTGCCCTCATCCAACGTATTCCGGTGACTTGACCAGATCGTCGGTCCATCTTGTGGGGGGCCTACCAACACTGCGTCTTCCGGTAAGTGGTCGCCATTTGAGGACTTTACTGCCCCAACGGCCATCTGTCTGTAGAGCTTTTTCACCGGGCCCATAGATTCCATAATTTGATAATTTTTGTAACGCTCTGCCAACTGAGCTAACTGTTCGAGTGACGTATCGTCATAAAATCTTGTTTACTTTGTTCAACTTTCTCGGTTGTGGCTTCATGTGAGAATTGTGTGAAATGTGTTGAGTGTAAAGGTTATCACTTTAAAAACATAACAAATTGTTTAGATTTGCAAGAGCGTCATCTCAAGCCAATTTCGTAATATGCAAATAGTGGGGTTGAGCAGGCTATCAACTGTAAAGTAGATCCTGTAGATGAAGTCACAACCTAAGAGTTGAACAAAGCATACAATATTTTATGAAGATACGTCACTCGAACTATTGGCTCATTTGGAAGAGTCAAGGAGTCAAAGACTCAAGAGTCACGAATTCGTGTCACGCATCGTTCATAAAATTTGTTTTCAATTTTTATTTGTGTATTACTCCCAGAAGTGAGGGTTTCACATTAAAAACATAACAAATTGTTTAGTGTATGTATAGCTAGAGTACCTTATGACATAAGACATCAATGTTTAATTCATTCGCCACATCTTTAATGAGCTCCATAAATAGTTCCGCCTCATCTACCGGCCTTTGTGCACAGTAGCTCGGAGAACGTGACCTCTGAAACAGAAACATTATATCTTAGCATTTGTACGACAGAAGATCTTCGTAGAGATTTTCTTTACAATAATAAATAGTGGTTAAAAAAAAACCAAAAAACACGCTTTTTATAGAAAACCGAATTAAAAAATTTAAAAATTTAAAATGGACATCAATTTCTGGCTCATAGACTATAGATTAAAATCATATAAATTAACATAAATCTTATTTTACAAATTGAAAAATGGAAAAATTTTATCAAATTAATGTATTGTCATCGATCCTCGATAAATGTACGAAGTTGAACTAAATCTAGCCGTTTAAAGAGGGTCATAATCGCGCCAAAATGAGTCGGGTACAAGCAAACATACATACAGGTGAAGCTGATAAAAAGCAAGTGAGATACAAGTTATATTCTAAGATAATTTATACGTATAGTTATATCTTGCTGTTAGACAACCGATGAAAACAGGCCAGGTTTATTACTTTAGTGTGACAATGCTACTCGCGATTTGTATGTCACTTTGTGTCAGTTGCTTTGTGTCAGTTTTCTCGAAGTTTTCACAGCTGTCACAGTCTATCAAGGTTATATTAATACGCACGGCATCCCGTTATTTCTCCCGCATACTTTATGTTTACATTTCAATATCACTATTGAATGGGATTCTGTTTGCAACGTAAATTCATTTTTAACATCCCGCTAAGAAAATTCGGGAAGTAATTGGTTGTACCCCGTTTTTCGAAAATCAAGTTTTCATCAGATCTCAACGTTTTAAGGTTCTAGGAAGCTTCCCTGACTATTCCCGCGATGGTGTCCGTACGTTTGTATGTATGTATGTATGTGTGCGTGTGTATCTGTATGGATGCATGTAAGCGTCTTATTCGAAAGCCATTCATAGCCATTAGAAAGGGCTTGAAAAATTTGAGATTTTTGATAAAATTAAACTACGAAACAAAAATTCTAAATTTGTTTTTTTTTTTGAAATAGTTTTTAAACGTATTTACCGATCGACTGAAAACTGCGTAAATATCGGTTTATTTATTTCAAATTAATTGCAGCTTAAAATTTATAAAATAGGGTTTTATTTAACTTTTATCAAATTTTTGAGCTTGAAGAGCTCAACAACATAGAATAGGTAACTGTTTGAGCTCAAATAGCTCAAAATAACACTAATCATATTATTGAAACTTTTGTGGCTCTGTTTAAAAAACCTCTATTGCGAAACGCTTATGAAATAATTCACAATATAATACAATATCCAATTATAAAAGAATCAAAATTAATAATAATCGATATAAAAGTCTGATGTATTCATATTATAACTTACGACAAGTTGAATAAAATGTAAAACTTTTCAAGCCAACTGAAGTAATAAAAGAGTGACGTGCGATCTCGAAGATTTAAAGGCTTCGGGGGAAATATACGTCAGTAGAAGACAGAGGTTTTCACACCATTAGTGTGCTCAAACATATTATTTATTCTTTACTGAAAGAAAATGGCTGGGGACTTTCCGACGCTTAACTCATACAACGTTTGAAATACTGGATATGACGTTATCTAAACTTATATTATAAAGAGGAAACATTTGTGTTTTTGTATGTATGTTTGTAATGTTTTCACACAAAAACTACTCGACCAATTTCAACAATTCATTCACGCTGTATCTTCACTGAGTGACAAAAGCTATATTACATTTTCAAAAATAATAGGGATCCTTAATAAGACTTCAATTATATAACACAAGGTGTGAAAAAATTTAGTCATTAGAAATCTGTCATCGTGTGCGCTGCAGAAACTATTGATGATAGAAGATACCAATGTTCTACATTATTATAGAACGAATCAAAATCTACAAGAAAGTCTGCGATACCATACGTCCGACTGTATTAATCCTTATTTCATTAAATGTCGTTTCAATACCTTTTAACAACTTTAAATTATTAAAATCGGACATTCCATATAAAAGATATAACGAATTTAAAAATGTCAATCTAAAGAAATTAATACAGTAATAAAATAACTAGGATGCCGCACTCGCTCGTGGTCTAAAATCAGAGAATGATAAAACTAAAAAAATATATGATGTACATTACCATGCAAACTTCCACCGAAAATTGGTTTGAACGAGATCTAGCAAGTAGTTTTTTTTAATACGTCATATATCGTTACAACGAACTAAAAGAACTTTTATATTACGTTACTTGCTGCTACGGAATCCTTATAGATATTGGTTCGGAACCCCTTGTGCGCTAGTCTGACTCTCACTTGGCCGGTTTTCTTCAAATACTATTATCATGTAGATCTAGAAACACTAACAAAAAAATTCGATTCTAACTAGCTACATAAAATGACGTAAAAGCACTGTTGTAATTTTGTAGTCTCGATGTTTGGTTCCTAATAAAAGAGTAATGGTTCTAATCAACGGAATGAAACCGAAACAAAGAGAATAGACTGATTAGTTTGCTGAAGTTACAACGGCACCACAAAGTCATTAGTTAGTTGTCATCGTAGCATAGGGAATAGCAATAATAGAACTGGTCTTATTAAAGTGTCGTACACACAGGTACAGAAAAGGACCAAGGGTCGCTTTTATATCTTTACCGTTGGCCGTTCGCGCCCGCTTCGCGAGGCGAATTTTAAAAAGAAGTAAATTAAATTTTATTCATATTGATATTTTTATTATTTTCCTTTGAAAAATGTTCATATAAGTACAACAACAATGAAAAAAGGAAGGAATATTGGAATTCGAAAAATAAATAGGCATATTGCCATCTAGGATAAATTTCGTATCCAATAGTGGTGGTTTCATGTCAATACGATCAGTGGTTTAGGCGTGAAAGAGCCTCAAACAAAGACCATTTTCATTATAAATATTATATAGATACAGATATATGTCACAGCTATATCGTAAAAGCCGTGATATCACAATAATTTCACTAGTGATATTATAATTACACGGTAGATTGTCAATCGACTTCATTTCATACAATTTAACGGTCTGGTTTTAGTGACATTGTAATGTCACAGGTACACTATAATGATATTGTACAGAAATGATATTTTGACAATTTTACTGATCGTTTATGAGGCCGTCTCTGATTGGTCTGTTTCTGGTATTTATTGTATAGTCATTATTTTTTAGTTTTTCATTAGAGTAATAAACTAATTGTTATGTAAGCGATCTGCCTTTGATCACTAGTAGGTCTCATAAACAAATTTAGACTAATGTAACGTGCCGCGGCAGCGGCTGGCGAGCAGTAGAACCGAGTTGGCCCTTGTTCACTACTGTTTCAACAATAATTGCAGATGGAAAATTGTATAGGTACACGCGCCAATGTTTTCTATTATTGTTTTGCAAATTGCGTATGAAAAAGTATTGACCAATCAGAACGCTCGACATCTCACACTGCTAACTTCATTTGTAATATACTTAGATCTATTACAATATCACTATAGTGTACCCGTAATATTACAATGTCACTAGGTCGTTAAATTTTAAGAAATGAAGTCGATTGACAATCTACGGGTTAATTATAATATCACTAGTAAAATTATAATTACACGGCTTTGACAATTTCCCTACGACATATATATATTTCATGTCACGTTCTTAATGTGACTTGAACTCTTAATCTACTGAATGGATTTTGATCAAAATTTGCATATTGTGTGCAGTTTGATCCAACTAGAGAGTTAAGATAGTTTGAGATAGATAAGTGCAAGCATTTATATGATGAATATGGATGTTTGTTTCCGAGTCATGGATGTTTATATGAATGTAAGTAATACATTAAATATATCGTTGTCTTGTACTCAAAAGTGTGTCAATATAATTATCGAATATATAAGTTTCAGTTTATAAGTCTTCAAAAAGTAGTAACTTATTATTAAGTATCGAATCTTGTTCTAAAGCTACATAAATTCCAGTAAGATTCTTAATACTACCTTTAAAGAAAGGGGAAAATATGTTGTAAAAATCTACACCTTTTTATTTGTAATGTTGCGCCTAAATCATTATATTATTTAAGTCTATTCAAAGTCAAAGTCAAACCTTTTTCAATAAGCTTAAACTAAGCGCATTTGAATTTCCCATAATATATGTTCGCAAGAAGTTGAACTCGTGAGAAGAACAAACAGGAAACTCAACGGCCACTCTTTTCAATCAATAATAGAGAATTGTACAATGGCTGTAAACAACGGCTGATTTGCAACGGCCTCCAATATATGAGTTGCGTTATTCATATATTGTTAAATTATTTCATGAAAATAAAATAATATTATAAATTATCGTATATTGGATGCATCAACCTTTAGAGCTTTTATTCATTGTTCGTTCAAACCATATCAAAAAAAAAAATTAAGCGGATTATAACTCACTAATTTTTGTTAGAGTAATTTTCCTTACATTAATCAAGATTTCATATAAAATTACAATGAATCGCCTACAAGGAACGTGGGTGGTCATTGAAGCTTCAAAAGAAAATATTCGTTTATCTTCTCTCTTTGAAGGTTAAGAAATTTCCATTGTTACTTTTCATATACGCCCACTCTGTCCTTTGACTCAAATAAGATTGTACCGAATCTATAATTAAGCTTGAACCCTTTTAATTAAACTTTATTTCATTTCAAACTCATTTATCAAAGCCATAAAGTATATTGTTTTAATTAAACAAACTTTTACGAAAGACTTTGATGGCGTGGAATTTAAAATCGAGTCACACATAAGCAAAGAATATAATTATAATATTATAATAATTCAAGTAGGGAATTCTCACTCTGCAAAGCCAATTAACGATAAAAAAAAACTACGTTTAAAAAAACCGACTTCAAAAACTGAAAAGTATCAAATGGCTAAAAATTTTATTTAATACACCTTTTTCTGTAATATTAATAATATGCTATTATTTATATGTGCTACCTATCGATAAGTTGGTGCCAAGCCCAAAAAAAAAAACTTTATATTATAAACAGCTCACTTACTGCAATGGTTGTCTGGCCACGCGTGTCTGTCCGCTTGTTTTAGACGAAGCTATTCCGCTCAAAGTCACGCCTGGCGAGTGTAGGTACTTACTATTTAATTTGGCTTGGCACCGACTTCAAAGCTATTAATATGTAGCACATACAAATAATATCATTTTATTAATATTAAAGGTAAAGGTGTATTAAATTAAAATTTTTGTTATTTGATACTTTTCAGTTCTTGAAGTCGGTTTTTTTAAACGTAGTTTTTTTTATTTATTACTTTTTAGTGTCAGTTAATAATTATAATATACAATCAACCTGAATGAAAAATCCTAAAAAGCCGTACACAAAAAACAATAATATCATCGAGGTCAACAAAAATTTTCATAAAATTAAAACTACTGGGCCAAACTATATGTAAAATTTTTATGGCACCAAATGGCATCTATTCTGCATCGAACTAAAATTATAAATAAATCGTAAATCTGATCATAAATCTCAGAGTAATCGGTGTACATACATAAAAAAAATTCCTATCGAATTGATAACCTCCTCCTTATTGATTTTGAAGTCGATTAAAAACGGACTCTTGCAGTCATACAATAAGGTATAATTCAGATCACACAGCACTGCTACCCTAGATTTTTATTCAAATAGAAGTCGCCTCTCTTTCTATCGCGTGACTCTTACCTCTTCTGACGACATTAGGGTTGACTTCTTTACCTAAAACTGTACCTACCTAGTATAAGGTCATCGTATAAAAATAGCTCAGTTTTTTCTATAGGTATGTAATCGTAATTTTTAATCAATATTCTTTCGTTGTCGAACCTACATTAGTTGCAGATAGTAATGTATGCGTTGGAAGACCACGACATAGTCAAACCTAGTTTAAAGGAAATAAAAAGGTTTAGTTAAATAGTCGGTGTCATCCAAGATAGGCTTGTAACTACATACATAGTTATAGGTGAGATGTGCTTGAGTCGTGAGGAGGTGAGAAGCGAGAGCGGGTCGCGGCGGAAGGACACCGATTCCAAAAATTACAATAATCGTAACTAGAATTAGATTGTATAAAAATACGCAATTATTTTTATACTTTTTAGTGCATATTATATCGGTTGTTTTTTTGTTATTTTTTTTTTAAATATTGGTCGGATCAGTGAAGTAGGTGACAACAAAGCTCGCGCGTGAGTCACTGCTCGCTAGTGAGTCCCTACTGGCTGGCCTACTCTGTAGAGGCCGCCGCACGTACTTACAATGTCGATACCTACACGGGGAGTGAGACACACAGTGACATAAGTACTATCCGCTTACATTATCTCTGACCTGACGTCGATGACGTCACATCGTCGCTTTGTTACGATGTGCAAAACAAGCATCACTAAATAATATCCTAATATTATTATTAATAAATAAACTACGATTTATTATTTCTGTATTATTAATTGATGTAAAGGTGTTCTGTTATGTTTTTGATTATTATTATTATTATTATAATGATGAAAAATCAATGAAAGCGTCTAGGATAAGTATACAGAATATTTATTGAAGTAAAACTTCTTAAGCGTGACTTGGGGGTAACTTAGAATATTTTCTGAAGTAACGTTAGTCCTTCCGGCAGAAATAGTCAATTGAAACCATTATAATGAATGGTTTAAAAAATTGACTCAAATTGCTCAGCAATATTTCTGAAAATCTCGAAGTGTATTAATTGTTCATTTATGACTACTTTGTAATAAATATAAATAAAAGTTCTCAGTCTGACGTTTGCGACATTCGTTAATTTTTCTTCGTCCATCGGAAAAAGTCCGAATATTCAATAACAACGTTATATTGATATGTGTGATATTATTAATTTAACTATTTTTATTCAATTATTTATTAATAACACGGCTTTAATTAATGTAAGTATATATTTAATGGTATAATATGTTCTTGTCTTGAATATTTGTTATATACTGGATGTCCTAGAATAGGTGGGACAAACAAGGGCAAACGAAAATAACATATTTTGTGTATGAGCTTTCAGATAAGCTAAATAAGTATATATATGTATCTGTAAATTATTCCGAAAGTTAATTATAATTAAGTTTTACTTCAATCGCGCGTAACGATTACACACACACACACTTTTTTTGACAGAACTAGTCGCTAATATTAATAAGCTAAAATAGCTTTACCCCTGTGTCCATTTAATGTCGCCATCGTAGCGCCACACTATGATAAAAGAACCCTGTTTGATAATAATTTACACGGATATGAAGTAGAATGATAAAAATAAAATAAAAAATCAAAACACCTTAGATTAAATGCTACATTTCATAATATTAAATGTTTTCAAAAATTTTGAGAACGCCTGACTTATTTATTCTATCAGTAAACTAAGGTCATCGCCCTAGCCTCGGTCCAATGGCGTATAGCGAGCATCAGCTGCGCGGCGCGGACCGACGCCCGCGCGCCCCCTGCAGTGAACATGAATGAAATGGGCGTGTGGGCGGTAAAAAATTAAAATGGCCGAAGGCAGAGGTGTCTTATTTTTTATAATTGAGTACGTTTATATCTTTTTTTCTTACATTTTTTTTAATGTGCTTATTCCTTGAAACTCAATATTCATTGACAACTTGATACCAATATACGCCTTAAGATATAGTACAGGATATTTTAACACCCTGTATATTGTATTGTATAAATATGTTGATTTTAAACTTTTATTCTAAACTTTGTCAGCAGTTCACCAAACGAGCACAACTCTCTAACTCAATCTCAAAACTTAAACATCGTCAAATAACTAACCTCGTATTTAACCACGACTTCGATAAAACAAACTTTAATAAAATTCTATATTTCAACGGATCTTGTGTTGTTCTTCAGTCGCCTGAACTGCCATTTGATACAACTTTGTAGTTATTTAAAATTCAAAACCGCAAAGCGATGTTGTAAAACTATTTTCTGATATAAATAAAGTGCTGATACTATACGTCATTGTGCCACACGCGGCGACAGCCTAAGAAGCGGATTGCGTTAGGGACTCAAAATTATCATGGTGTTGTTAAGGGGCTTCACCACCTTCTCAAGAATGGTATCTTGATACACTTGTGCTGATATTTTGGTACCTTTTTCACAAAAGTATTGCTCAGTCACTCCTTCATAGCTAATACCCCACCAAACCATCACTGAAGTCGGGTAGCGCCCACGTTGCACTCTGTCTACTAGTTGGGAAGCTTCCTTAGAGCTTTGAGCACAAATACGGTCAATTTGTTTGTTAAAATGTTGCTCAATTGTGAAAATTTTCTCATCCGTTAACAAAATTTTCTATGACCTCCCTTTGCGTACTGCCTCAGTAGATGTTTCGATTTTGCCACCCTATTATTTTTTAAATTATCAGTTAAGAAATGACCAGTACGTCTCTTATAAGTTACAAGTCCTAAGTCATCTTTTAAAATACGTGACATGGTTCTAGGTGCTATCTTCATCTCCCGAGATAAAATCTTATGCTTTTACCACCTTTTTCGAACACTACGTGGACGGCCAGATCTTTTTCTGTTACAAACAGAAGAGGTCTCATTGTACCTAATAATAGCCCGGTACACAAACATTTTACTAATACCAAGGGTATGGAGGGTTTTAAAAATTGCATCAATTGGGCTACCTACTTTATGTAACGCAATCACAGCGATTCGGATCTTTTCTCTTTTTAATATCGCTCTCCATTTTAATATCGCAAAATATCGTACAATGTTTTGGCGCAAAAATGAGAAAACTCAATGAACAATCATATAAAAATGACAGATTCCAAATTCAAATGTAATATTTTGTTAATTTTTAAATGTAACAGCATTTATGGCCAAACTAAGTTTATTCATTTAAATTCAGTTTTTCTAGCAAGTATGCTGCTTCATACATAATTTAAAGTAAATATTAACTACCCAAATCTTTTTTGTTCATTTCAAAAGTATTTCATTACTTCAAAATCATTAAAAAGCAGAAATAAAAAAAAAACGTTGTTTCAATATTTACCGACAAAACAGATTAAACCTTTTATTGAAGCAGACAGAGTTGCACCTATTTTTATTCTTTTAATAAAGTTAATTTGGCTTTGACTTACATTAAATAAATGTATTCAACTTTACAAATAAAAGTTTGATTTATATATATACAAAAATTTTACCAGTGGCTCCTTAGGATGTCGGCTAGATTATGGGTGCTGCAACAGCAAGTTAAATAAAATGACTGATGTGCAAAATGTAAGTAATACTTTAAGATATTGGGTTATTGTTATTTGGTATTCATTGACTTACAATAAATTAATTTTTATAACCTTGTTTGTAGTCTAAATTTATAATTTATTTTCAGATGAAAGCTCAATATAGATTGTATTATTCTTCTAGTTGATATGATTTCTTTTTTGTATTTTACCAGTAGGAGGCTCCTTTGCACAGGATGCCGGCTTGATTATGGGTACCACAACGGCGCCTATTTCTGCCGTGAAGCAGTAATATGTAAACATTATGTTTCGGTCTTAAGGGCGCCATAACTAGTAAAATTACTGGGCAAAAGAGACTTAACATCTTGTATCTCAAGGAGACGAGCGCAATTGTAGTGCCGATCAGAATTTTTGGATTTTTCAAGAATCTTGAGCAGCACTGCATTGTAATGGGCAGGGCGTATCAATTACCATCAGCTAAACGTCCTGCTCGTCTCGTCCCTTAATGTTGTAAAAAAAATCATAATAAAATACAAACTACTTACTTTGTTGATAAACTACCAGCTAATTCCTAATCATATTATAGAATCAGTTATGTAATTCGAAATTCCTAACGAATACCACGTTCAGAATTCCAATCCGGTTTTCCGATAATTTCGCATTGATCTTGCTTATTCATATCACGTAGTTATCGTGGGCTTCGCACAAAAGATAAAGCAAGGGAAACTATAATAATGTCAACCCCAATTATGGACTGGATTTGAAATTCATAACTGAATTTGCTTGATAACTTGATATACAAATGATTTAAGTTTTCTTTAGTGTTAATTCCGCCAATATTTGTTTTTAAAACAATTCGACACGTGTTTCGTATCTACACGAAGCATCCTCAGGACGTGTTGTCTCGCCAAAATCTGGCACGAGACTCTCGTGTGTGTGTATTATGGATTTCCACAAATATAAATTAAAGTTTGATGTATTTTAAAAGAGAGAATCTGTTGCCTGCGGAGTGTGGTTCTGTATTTCTCATTGTATGTTACTCAGTACACATAACATTTGATTATATTACAGAATATAGAAATAACTTAAAGCATTTGTTAATTGTTAATAATTTAGGTATTTATTAGGTTTTTATTTCGTCAATATAATATTAAGTCAACTGTTTTGAATTAAGCTGTTTTAGTGAGGCATTCAATTTCTTAATTATTGCGAGTTACGGGCGAAGACGTTGATTGAATTTATTAGCTTATTATGTCCAACAGGTTTTTTCGTTGAAGAAAAACAGTTAATTCGTTAACGAATATAAAACTGTTAATAAAAACAGTTTATTGATTTAACGACCACCTCTAGAAATAATGATAATACATATTACAGAACTTATATTGTTAAATAGTTAATTCTAGAGGTGGGCAAGGGCGGGCATAATATAACTTTAACTGCTTATTAATAACGATAAGCAGTTGGAAGACTTGTTCGTTTAACTTATTAATTATTTTTAAAAGTCACTTTCGTTTTTTTTTTAATTTTTCGTTGAAAAACGTGAAGTTACTTAAAAATTAAATTAAAATTATGATTTACGCCTAGTATTTAGTACGCGTTTAAATTTTAAGTGTTGATTCAGATATTAATTGGTAAGTTAATTGATGATTTTTACAAAAATAGTGATCAGTGATTCAGTTGCTTGATCTGTTCGGAAAACAAAAAAAAACTTCCAATATCTAGTAACTTGACCTTCTATTCTTAGTAGCCATTCTGACACAGTTCATAACCTTTTTTGTACTGATATTTTGTAAAAATATTTATAACACAAAGATAATTAAAAAAAGTCATACAAAGTGGTTGAAGACAATTTTCATAATACCCACCCACGAAAACAACGACCCGAATAAATTGAATGTTTTATATCAAAAGCAACTTGTTGTATTTTTTTTTATGGAATAGGAGGACAGACGAGCGTACGGGTCACATGGTGTTAAGTGATCACCGCCGCCCACATTCTCTTGCAACATCAGAGGAATCACAAGAGCTTTGCCGGCCTTTAAGGAAGGTCTAGGCGCTTTTTTTGAAGGTACCCATGTCGAATCGTCCCGGAAACACCGCACAAGGAAGCTCATTCCACAGCTTTGTAGTACGTGGGAGAAAGCTCCTTGAAAACCGCACTGTGTAGGATCGCCACACATCCAGATGGTGAGGATGATATCCTAACTTGTGGTGTGTCGTGCGAAGGTGGAATTCGGCTTCAGGAATCAGGTTAAACAGCTCTTCGGAACACTGCCCGTGATAAATGCGGTGGAAGACACACAATGAAGCGACGTCTCTACGCAACGCCAATTGATCCAGCCGTTCACAGAGCACTGGGTCCCCGACAATTCAAGCTGCTCTGCGTTGCACGCGGTCAAATGGATCGAGCTGATACTGGGGTGCGCCAGGCCAGAGATGACAGCAATTTGCGATGTGTGTGAATTGATGCATCTACGTATTAATTTACATTTTTTTTTTTGAGTATTTGTAGTTTGAGTATTATTGCTGCATCACTTTACATATATTGTAACTGAAATGATTTGTGAGTGACTGCCACAAAGAGTTTCTTGCCACTTCTTATTAAAGCTCAACCCTCAAAGGAGGTGGATATAAAAAGAAAAGTCATTTCTTGACCTGCCTGAATAAGGTGATTTTGATTTTATTAC
This sequence comes from Leptidea sinapis, assembly GCF_905404315.1. Classification (NCBI taxonomy): domain Eukaryota; kingdom Metazoa; phylum Arthropoda; class Insecta; order Lepidoptera; family Pieridae; genus Leptidea; species Leptidea sinapis. The sequence goes on from NC_066268.1 coordinate 5,076,438, forward strand.
CCTAAAGGATTGAGCTTTTGATTACTGTTAGTAAAATATAATATTAATTACAAGTTTAAGCAGAATTGTCAAATTATAAGTAGAGGTATTTGGTGAGTATTGCATGATATGTAGGATAATATGGATGTATTAGGATTATTTTGTTGTTGTTTGCTGAGTTCTCGTAACAGGTTTCATCAAATCATAATCTTAAATGTCACTGCTTGTGGCGGCTACATGGGACGGGTCGTCCCCTTCCCTAAAATATGGTTGAGGGAGACGATGGCTGGCTCATGCGTCATGCTAGTGAACGGGCGCTGCTTGTGGTGGCGGAATGATCCTGTTGCCGGAGACTCGGTTACAGATTCTTAAAAGTTATTGTGTGTATATATATGTATGGATATATACATGTTTATTTATTTATAATCGCTTATAAAATGCTCACAGAATACCTTTATTGATTTATGGTGTATGTGGATGATGCAGCTACTGTACTCAATAACTTTTGTATTAATTTACATTTACTTTTTTGACTTACTCGTGTAAGACATTGACTATTTGACGTTTGAGTGTGTTTGTTGCATCATTTTACATTTTACATATTATATTGTAATTGAAATGATCTGTAAATCTTGATATAAAAGAGTGGCAATGAGTTTCTTGCTACTTCTTCTCATTAGCTCAACCCTTTACGAAGTAACGGTGGATTCAATAAGAATTTTTTTTTTGACATTCATAAGTGTCATTTCCGTGACCTACATGAATAAACTGATTTTGATTTTGATTTTTTTTTTATTCAATTCCATCATACATTATTTTGTTATATCTCAAAGGGCTTAGATAGCGTTATCATTGAAACCCCTAGATCGCTTATTTTTTCCGACAACTCCAACACACATCTTTCGTAAATGTATACAAAAATTCCGACCAAAACTTAACAAATTATACACCAAAACCTTCCTCGAGATCCACGGTGAAATATTATACCATTGGTGAAAAGAGCATGAAAATCGGTGCTAGTTTTTGAGTTTATCTCGAACAGACAGACAGACGCGGCGGCTGACTTTGTTTTATAATATATTTATGTTATATAATGTCTGCGTATACGGAATTTCGGGGACAAATATACATTATTTATGTGATCAATCATCTTTACAATATCATCATCACCAGCCGGAAGACGTCCACTGCTGGACAAAGGGCTCCCCAAAGATCTCCACGACGATCGATCCTACGCTACCCTCATGCAGGCCATGCAACTGCCCTCTGAGAATAAGAATACGAGATAGCACCTACTAATTATGCTAATAAATATTATGTGCCATTTAATTCCATTAAATTTAATCCATAAATCTACGTTAAACACTTACATAATTTTGCCACCAACCCGATAGATAAGAGTAAAAAAATTAACAAAAGAAAAAAGGGTACTATTAATATTATACTAGCTGATGCCCGTGACTTCGTCCACGTAGATAAAAGGCTTTTTTAAAATAATAAGAAAGTTTGGAATTGATGGCTATCTCATGTCCTATTCCAGCTCCGGTTCCCGTTGTCGCTCCCGTTCCCAACATTATTTGAATCTTACCTCGAGGAAGATTGCTATGGCAAACTAAACCTATAGTTGGTATAGTTATAGCTTATCGAAGTGAATTTCAATATTTCACAAATCCCGCGGGAACCATACATGTTTCCGGGATAAAATGTAGGCTATGGCCTTTCCCAAACTCTAGTCTATCGCTGTACCAAATTATATCAAAATCCGTTCCGTAGCTCCGGCGTAAAAGCGCAACAAACAAACTTACATTCACATTTATAATATTAGTAAAGAGATTCATGTAACCATACCCAAAATAATCATATGATCTTTATAGAACCCTAGAGACGAACTCGAGAAAGATATTCCCTCGTGATATTTACGTGCTAAAATTTATCATGTAAAACTCGATATCAAAAATCTTGAACATGACACAAATCTAATGTCGAATTAAAATAAATATAAAGTTACTGGTTTACGTTTTTTCCCCTGAGGATATACAATGGCGTGTCATGTCCTATCATGGATCACTTAACTATGGCTTAAATCATATAGCTTTGACATTTTTACTGTTTTGCAATGTTCAATATGTGTGTGAGAAGTAAAACATCTCATACAGGTAGGTACAGCGAGATTGATAAGGTAAGCTATCTATTGGCACTGTAACCGAATTTGCTTGACAATTCGTAATCAGTCAGCCACATTTCACATTAGCTCCTTAGTATTTTGATTATTAAACCACTAGTTCTCCTGTGAAGCAGTAATGTGTAAGCATTATTGTGTTTCGGTCTGAAGGGCGCCGTAGCTAGTGAAATTACTGGGCAAACTTAAGACTTAAAATCTTATATCTCAATGTGACGAGCGCAATTGTAGTGCCGCTCAGAATTTTTGGATTTTTCAAGAAATCTCAGCGGCACTACATTGTAATGGGCAGGGCGTTTCAATTACCATCAGCTGAACGTCCTGCTCGTCTCGTCCCTTACTTTCATTAAAAAAAGGATAAAGATTGCGTGCGAGAGTGAAACACATCTCTTCAAGAGTTACAGCGAGATAGATAAAGAAAACTATCTATTGGTATCTTACTACTAAAATTAAACTACGTAATTAATCTATCTTTTTTTTTCCAATTACATAATAATATTTGCGTTGCTTAACAAATCGATATACGAATTACTACTCTGGGTCTAATCTGTTTTCACACAATTTAAAAAAAAGCGCCCAGATGTTCTAAAATGCCGTAAAAAATTAACTTTCTCTCTTCGGCAATTACAAAAAAATAGTTATTTGCCAGGTTTTTTTATAATATTAGTTACTCTGCACCTTTGCCTTTTAAATAAGACCAACATCGAGCCCCTACAGGACGTAGAACTAAATCCGCTGTTTTTTAACAAATGAAGGTGAATTTTGTTCAGATAAAAAAAAGTAACTGCAGACTTTGAGGGTTTTGGATTTGACCCCTAATATGGAGTATTATCGTCGATTAAATAGTTTATTGTTACTACTCCCAAAGTTTTTACTACATGGTGGGACACATTAATTTATAATTTCTCTATTCAATGCCTACGTCGCCAGCCCATGGGTGTTGTGTGAGGTTATCAATGTGGTAGACCACACTGGCGCAGAAATCCGGCGTAAGTAGCATCCAAATGTCACTATGTTGGCACGCATTGGGTAGTGTTGAAAACAGTCAATAATTAGCGCCTTTGGTTAAGTTGAAGATTCTACAAATTTTCTTAAGTCTGCTAATGGAAAATCTGGAGATAGTAAAACATTGCTTCATCTACGCATTACCCATTGTTGTTTATCAGTTGCTTCGAGATAAATATTTGATTTGTTTACGTCACTGTTAACAATTTGATTTCTGGCTTGTTGATAACGCGATCGACATAGTGTTTAATATTGATTTTTTTTTATGTAATAGGACGACAAACGAGCGTACGGGTCACCTGGTGTTAAGTGATCACCGCCGCCCACATTCTCTTGCAACACCAGAGGAATCACAAGAGCGTTGCCGGCCTTTAAGGAAGGTGTACGCGCTTTTTTGAAGGTACCCATGTCATATCGTCCCGGAAACGCTGCACAAGGAAGCTCATTCCACAGCGTTGTAGTACGTGGAAGAAAGCTCCTTGAAAACCGCACTGTGGAAGACCGCCACACATCCAGATGGTGGGGATGATATCCTAAGTTGTAGCGTGTTGTGCAAAGGTAGAATTCGGTGGCAGGAATCAGGTTAAACAGCTCTTCGGAACACTCCCCGTTGCGACATTGCTTTTGGTTTCTTCGTCGATTATAAGGACAGGCAAAGGGTTCGAGCCCATACAGCCATATTTGTTATTATTCAATAACAACGTCATATATTATATGTACTAATAATAATATAACCTTTAATTTCTTATTATCAATTCTTTTATTTAATGAGTGAAAATTAAAAATGTGCGAATGGTATCAGTCAAGTAAAATGGCGGAATACCAACAACATTTTAATCTTTCATCAATAAGTAAGAATAAAAGAGAAAATCAAGAACCTGACAATGACCTGTAAAAATTGTAAGTGTTTATTTTCTGATGAATAATAATATGAAAATATAACATTAAATCATTGTTTGTAAAACATATAAAATATCACTTGATAAAATAATATTAATTACCTATTAAAACTATATATATAGTATCTGTTAATTATTTCTAAAGTTAATTATTATTAAGTTTTACTTCAATCGCGCGTAAAGATTACACGCGCAATCATTTTTATTACGGCAAGGCACCTCTTACGCCTGGTGTTACAGATGTTCATGGGCGGCGCTTCCTACTTCCCATACGAGAGCATAAAGGCATAATAAGGCATTTATTTTCTCAACATTGATTCCTTTAGAATTCTTTTTGATGTCATTTCAATCACTTAGATACTCAGCTGTGGAGAAGTAGTACTTACGACAGAGCTATTTTTTAATGAACAATTTTTTATTAATTACTTGATTGAGCTTTTACCCGCGACTTCGTCCGCATTGAATTGTTACTTTGGGCAACATTTATTATTTATTAGGATACTTTTCAAATAATACACATACAAACTACTCTATCCGCTTGTCATTGTGGACAGTCTTTTTAATAGTACTTCCCTGTGAACTTTAATCTCCCAATTCATCCCCATGTAGGTCAAACTTTCAAAAATTCTCGAACAAATGTTTATAAATTATTTCTTATTCGAAATACAAAGCTTCATGGTTTTATCTTCGATAATGACAAATTTCCTTACAAACTGCCATCCCCTATTTCAACCCCACCATTTATTTTTTGCAATAAAAGGTTACTACCAGTTTTCAAGGTCTAGCCTATCTCTGTACTAAATTTATCGAAAATCGGTGGTTCAGGCGTGAAAGCGTAACAAACAAACTTACATTCACATTGATAATATTAGTAGGGATGTCTGAACAGCAACTGAGACTCTTGCCCGTTTTCCCCCTCTCATATAAAAAAAAACTTCTTCATCTCCTAAATTGAATGTATAGTAAATGAGAAATTATATTCTCAGAACGTTTAATAAAGATTTATATTTGACGGCTCTGTGGCTGCGTAATTTAATTTCACATTTTGTGCTCTCAAAGGAAATCATTTACCAAGAAGAGAAATTCAATAAAGCGACCGTGGAAATCTTTTTCGCGGTTCTTAGATTTCATTTTATCCATTTAATCCGGCACGAGGTCGCCAGAGGGTATGCGTATTAAGTCACTTACACAAAGCTTCGGTTAAGATATGAGTAATTATTTTTGCGAATGTTCAATATTCTTTTTGGTTGGATTTTTGAATTTATTGTTTTTTCAAGAATACTGAGGCACTACATTGTAATGAGTGGGGCGTATCAATTCCCTTCATCTGAACATCTTTCGCTGTTTTAAATAGAGATAAACTGCACCAAAAACAATAATTCCTCTTCAGAATCAGAACTCATCAAAGAAACAACACACAAGACCACCCATATTAAATAGAAGCGAATACTAAAGATGTGCAATAACATGGTTCATCACGCCCTCTGAATGGCATTGCTTGCGGCGGAGTCGTGTGCTGGGTCGTCTCCTTCCCTCAAATATGTGCGAAGAGAACGATGGCTGGTCCATACGTCAGCTCGTGAACGGGTGCTGCTTGTGGTGCCAGGTCGACCTGTTATAGTTAATAAATCATTGTAATGGTCGGATGTGTTTAGTAATTATGACAGTAATGAAAAAAAAAATGAAAACATGTAAATGAATTTATTTCGGAAGAAAAACTGACACATACACAAAAAAAGTTAAAGAGAACAAAACATATGCTTAATCTAATACTAAACTTACTTAACTGAATACAAAAGAAACAAAAGCAAAACTTGTTGTGGCAGTGGTCTTCCAAAACTGGAGTCCACTCAGTTATAGTTGTGTCCATGCACTATGAGCACAACACTGATTTGCAGTGACCCCATTGTGTGAAGTTTGGAGCTGAACTGACATATTTTTAAAAGTAAAATATAATTAATTGTGGCACTAAAATAATTATTATGAGAAAAAAAAAATATGATTAACAAAAAAAATGTTACTAAAAATAAATAATGAATTTAACAAAAATAATAAAAAACGTATGTGTGAAAGTAATCACGACCGCTCACGAAGCATCTTTACACGAATGACTTGAATTCATTCTCAAAGGTTGACGCATCAAATATACGATAATTTATATTAATACAGTTTATTCTGTATTACTTTTCATGAAATAATTTATATTATTTACCACGACTTATATATTGGATGCAGCACCTTACAAACTAATTTATTATGTATAACATCCATTGTAAAATTCTATTTGATTGAAAAGAGTGGCCGTTGAGTTTCTTATTTGTTCTTCTCACGAGCTCATTCTATTTTCGAACATATGGTAAAGTAAGTAATTTAAAAGAAGTATTTATAGTGACAATTCAGAAGTACTTAGCTTAAGCCTATTTGAATAAATTTTAATATCTGGACAACCTCGCTCGGATTTTTAAGAATGTACAAAACTTGAACAATAAAAACTAATAGGACATTTGGATTTGAACTGGGGTCTTCTGCTTTCCGGATGACCCAAAGTCCCATCTGTGCTTTTACAGTCTTGTATATATAGTGGCGAAATGTACCTTTGTATTCTAATGTTATTGTAGCTGTTTCTCATTAAAAAACGGATGAGACTACATTTTTTTGGAACTTAAACCTAACTAGATCGATTTATCGCCCCCGATAATACTAATAAATACAACATTCAGATTACACAAGAATTGCTCGTTTAAAGGTATTAGATTTGAGTTTGACTTTGACTAATAGGTGTGCGGCGCGCCCGTGAATGTGATCGAGATATTACAACTATCCATTTGGATGCAGTCCACGTCGGCACGTCCGTGAAAACCCAGCTTTAGAAGAGGAGTCGGCAAAGTGTATTAGCCCATTTGGTTAGTGGAAGGATAAGATAATTAATACGTGATGAAAACTGTCCAGGTTTATAACGTTAGTGTGCATGACAAGCTACGTCTTACACTCGCGATTTATATGATACTTTATGTTAGTGCATTGCTCGTAAAAGAGGTTATCCGTCAATCTATATTTTTTTCGACGTTTTCACAGTTTATCCAGACGTATAAGTGATTTAAGGTGGTAGATATAAAATATTTGTCGCGGGTAATATTTGAATATTACCAGTTTATTAAGGTTCGTACGCGAGGCGCAACCGACGGGAACACCGGGACACCTGGTGTTAAGTGATCATCGCCCTCCACATTCTCTTACAACACCAGAGGAATCACAGGAGCGCTGCCAGCTTTTAAGGAAGGTGTACGCGCTTTTTTTGAAGGTACCCATGTCATATCGTCCCGGAAACATCGCACAAGAATGCGTATTCCATAGCTTTGTAGTATGTGGAAGAAAGCTCTTGAAAACCGCACTGTGAAGGTCCGCAACACATCCAGATGGTGGGGATGATATTCTGCCATGTCTTGCAAAGTTGGAATTCGGCGGCAGGAACCAGGTCAAGAGCTCTTCGTAACACTCGCCGTGATAAATACGGAAGGAGACACTTAAACTAGTCTTGGGCTTGATATGATAAAATTTAAAACTGCATCGTTGGATTTTTCCTATGCAGGTTTCGACCCTGTTGATTTAAAAAAAGGGCTTTTTTTCCCCTTTCTGAAACGAGACATACTGTATTTCTTCTGGAAAAAGTTGACAACGCTATCATCATCATATTATCAACGCTATCGTGATCATGAAGCCTAAAGCAACGTCAAAAAATACGAAATCTATTCTGTTTTGTTACTTCATTGTATGATAGTTTGTTATAAATTAGTTTTCTACTCTGTTTGAATTCTACAATTCTAAAACAAAGACTTCTATGTATACCACGAAGTCTTTGTTCTAATACCGATTAAAAACTATTTCAACATAGCAGTTAACTTCGAATTAACTTTCACCTTTCATGCTGAGAAACTCAACAAGTTATCTAAATGTAGATTCAACTTGTTAATGGAATGACTAATTGAAGCTCTATCCGTTTTCCACGTACTTGATGTTATCTTAGTAAGAAGCTTAGGGAAAGGGGACGTTAATTACTTAATTTCCACTGTAAAGTAACCAATTGGCTTTTAGCTCTGTATAACCTAATTTATAGTATCAACTACTAGAGTCGCCATCTTGGTATTTGTTCGTATTGTGAAAATAGTTATAACCACTCTAACCTAATTTTAGTTGTCTTACTATTACGGTTTATGAGACATAGCCCGCCCACAGACAAAAATCGTTTGCCCTCCTTTTCCATAAAATAAAAAAATAAATATGATGCCTACATGCAGTAAAAGCTACATCCTTTGTACATGTACACCATTTATCTCGTTCTAAGAGTTTGTTACTGTGAGACTAACTGCTATTAAAGTTTTTAATGCAAGTCTTACTGCTATCAATTTAAATTTAATTAGATATGGCTGTGAAATCCACTTAATAAAAAACATCTGGTGCTTGTAGAACAATAACAAGCCAAAAAAAAATAACGTTCTTCAATTTTTAGTTTTTGTATTTCATAGTTGAATTTCAAATGTATGTCAATATAGTTACTAAATTAGGAAATATCTAAAAAATATCGCGTGACAACGTTACATCACGAATTTGATGATTGGCAATTGCTAAAGTAAATATTATTCAATTTCAATAATCAAATTATCACCAACCTTTACCGGAGATGACGATAGCCATGACTGGATTAGCTCCGAAGTCACTGATGTACTTCTTGCTTGATGTTGAGGTTGCGGAGATAGGGCTCCACCTGATGCTAAATTTTGTATCCTATTAACTTCATCAGTTGTCGCATATTCTCTTAAATATTTCTCTAGCAACTTAGGTTTGCTTTCTAGTAGCTTTCTCAATTCTTCAACATCATCGTCTGAACAATCAGGCGTAGAAATTTCAATGACTTCTTTGAATTCATCAGATATCGCCTCATTATTAGCTAGAACGTCGTATACGACTTTATTGCCTACATCTGGACTAGATTCTTTAAAATAATTTCTATTAAAAGCACTGTCTAGCTCCGTTTCACAACCATTCTGTTCCTTGATCTCAACTATAGTTATTGGTGGGTTTTCTTTAAGCATATTGCTATTTTTTGGTTCGAATTCATCAGGCAACTCATAAACTAGGTGCATAAGTGTATGCGTCTTATGTAGACTGTCTTGTCGCATTTCCGCCTTATTTTCGATTCCATCTTCGGTAATGTTTATATCCTTCTTTTTGGAGGTGCTTTCAGCGCCATCTTTGGGAGTTTCTGAGGTCATGGCAATGTTAGTTTGACGTAGGGTGTATGTGTATGACTTCGCTACTTATAGCTGACATTTCCGGACGATTTTAGAGGTCTGCAATGAAAATATAATAACGTTATTAATTTATAACAATATAAATATAAATAATGACACTTTAAGTAACTTTGCGTATATTGAATTGAGTAATAAATACATTTATCATTAATAAATTACTAAATTTAATAAATACATATATTTTGATGTTTTCATTAAAAAAATATCAAACCTCATTTTAATACTCTATGGTGGGTTTAACTGTAGTTTCAGTGCATGTTCCTATTTCCTCTGGGAACATTTATTGTTATGTTAGGCTGACTAAGTATTTTTTTTTAAATATAATATATTATTAATATATTAATAAACACAGTAAGTAGCCTCTTAAAATATAGACTCACCGCATCTATTTACTATGTCAAACGTTTAGGTATACTATACATACTGTCCTAATGAAGGAGTACAAACGAGCGTACGGGGGTTACCTGGTGTTTAATGATCACCCCTGCACACATTTTCTTGCAACACCAAAGGAGTCACAGGAGCGTAGCCGGCCTTTAAGGAAGATGCGAAAAAAAAGCGCGTACACCTTCCGTGGGCGGTGATTACTTAACAACAGGTGACCCGTACGCTTGTTTGTCCTCCAATTCCATAAAAAAAAAGGTACCCATGTTGTATCGTCCCGAAAACACCGCACAAGGAAGCTCATTCCACAGCTTTCTTGTACGTGGCAGAAAGCTCCTTGAAAACCGCACTGTGTAGGACCGCCACACATCCAGATGGTGGATGATATCCTAACTTGTGGCGTGTCGTGCGAAGGTGGAATTCGGCGGCAGGAATCAGGTGAAACAGCTATTCAGAACACCCCCCCTGATAACTGCGGTAGAAGACACACGATGAAGCCACGTCTCTACGCAACGCCAAGAAATTATAATATTATAATTTACCCGTGATCGTAAAAGCGTCGAAAAAACATTCATTTCAATTCGATATTTAAAAACACACGCGTTTGTAGTGAAAATCAAGGGGATGCCTCCCGGGCAATAGGTAGTCTTTGTGCAAACGACGGGCCACGAGTCAATTTTCTATTTCAGGTGATTTCCAATACAAAAACTAAAAAACACACTTTTTATAGAAAACCGATCTAAAAATGGATGAAAATTATATAAATTAACAAAAATCTCATTCTGCAAATTGAAAAATGGAATAATGTTATCTAATTTATGTATTGTCATCGGTCCTTGATAAATCTAAGAAGTTTGAACGAAATCTGGCTGTTTAAAGTGGGTCAAAATCACGCCCAAATGAGTCGGCTAGAAACAAACATACATAGCATGTAAAAATGATAGCTTGCTATGAATTCAATTGCGACCAGAGCTATGATATGTTGTTTTTAGTTAGGTGATACCCCCTCCTGTTTAGCTGGGGCTAAATATTGCGGTAGGATAGTACTCGTAATTTTTGAAACATTTTGGTCCAATTTAAAGTATTGTAAATATATTTATAAGCACTGTTTTGTTGTAAATTTATGTTATATTAATAGACAAATATTACAATAACTTCAAATATTTTATACTTCTAATAAATTAAGTAAAATATTTTTAAATTTGGTACGGAACTCACGTTCAATTAGATTTACCGAGTTTCGGACCTCGGAGGTTTTTTTACGAAGTGCGTAGAATTTTTGTTTTTTTTTTTTCGAAGTTTTACTCAACATTTGGTAAATTGCTATTCTAATACTAGACTATTATTTCCAAGACATTAGAATAATTATAATAGTATATAATTTTTGTTAGTATAATTTAGACTTGGAAGAGCGTCAGTTTAAATTTAATAAGGGCTTTTAAGGATCGTTTCCTTTGTCTGTTTTTAATTGTTTATTTATTTTGAAATTTTGCCCGCCTCGAACACGTAGCGGCGAGGTTGTGCTTTATAACCGACCTGTCAAGGTCACACGATTTTCGCTCTTTAAACTGCATTTTTTTTTATATTACTCTTACACTTTATAAAAAGAACATCAATATAAGGCTTATACACTAATCCAAATCCTGATACTTATTTTAAGTTGTCGAATACGTATTAATAAAAAAAAGATCATTATTTTTTTTATCGTGGACGTCTATTAGTCTGTGGGTCAAAAAAGCGGCGTGGTACAAATATCTCGAGAACGTTGACGAAACGACTTACTTAATTTTTTTTTTCACAATTTTCAGAATTAAGCAAAGAAGGTTCCTTTCGAAAATCACTACTTCTCGTTGTTTTTTTAAAAAAGGAACGCACGTATTCGATTTTATTCGAAATTTAACTTAAAAAAATACCATGAGCGTTCGACGCGTGCACTTTTGGATTTTCCATGTTTCTTTACTTGAAATTATCATAAAATATATTTCAGTATTTGTTTTGTCCCAATTTAGCGCAGTTACTTTTTTAATGATATAAAAGTAATTTATGATATAATAGACAACTACTCAAGGGATTCTTCTTAGTCTTTCTAAATGAATATATCAAGTTATTACTATGAAAGGATGTATATTTACAAGATTTACATATTAAATAAAGTAGTATAAAATATATTAAATAAGATAGATTAAATAAACTTAAAAAGTAACAAATAAAAACCAATTGTTTTTATTGAAAATACTCATTAATTCTAAAATTCCGTTCCTGAACTACGTCATTCGGCTCACAAACCGCGAACTATACGGGTGGAGGGCTCGATGGTTGACGACCGCCGACGTCATCATGTCAGATATATTTTTTTTTCTAATGATAATTATAATTTACCAAACAAGAGAATTGAGAAACATGCGGAACTTTTATATATTTATATATCTACTTTAAATAAAACAAATTCCTTTATTAGATTGTTAAGAGATTACACAGTTAATTTATCATATCTTTTGGGAATTGAAATTAGAAAATCTTTGAGTAATTTTATTTGAATTATCCACTGTACGTTAAAGCGATAAAAATACGATTTAAATCATGGTTGAACCGTAAATCATAAAAGATTATGAAGAATATTTTTATGGAAAAGGAAGTCATATACTGACAAAATTATCATCATCATCAGCCGGAAGACGTCTGCTGCTGGACAAAGGCCTACCCGAAGATCTCGATAGATAGATCCTTATCTTGTATGAAGCCACGATCTGGGAGTTGAGCAATCCCTTGCAATCCTTTAATCAGGTCTTGAGTGATTGAAAAGGGTAGCCTTTCTATTGCGTTGAATAGCTTCGGCAAATCTGGCAACTTAATCGAATACGGCGAAGTAGAGACGTAACATTTCTGTTTCGATCAATGTTATTGAAATTTATTACAATTCATCCCAAGCCTAGGGTTGCCAACACGACATCAAAATAATACTGCTAAAAAACCTAACCGTAAAAATCATAATATTTCCAATTTAATTTTAATTTTATTGAGTAAGAAACACGGAAGTGAAATTACTATGCAAATGAGACTTAACATCTTATGTCTCAAGGTGACGAGTGCAATTGTAGTGACGCTCAGAATTTTTGAGTTTTTCAAGAATACTGAGCTGTACTACATTGTAATGGGTAGGGCGTATCAATAACGATCAGCTGAACGTCCTGCTCGTCTCGTCCCTTATTTTCATTAAAAAAAAACAAACAGGTTTTCATAAAAAATAGCATTACAGACTAATTGTACACATAAACCTTTAGTTTCCCAAATGAAATACTATTTATTTATATTAAAGGAGCAGTTTCATAAATCAAATTAATTATTTATACTTAATAGGTGATTTAGCACGAGAAAAAAACTTAAACAAAATTATGTCAAAGTGTTAATACAATGAAGTTAATCTTATTGAACTAATCAGATACAAAAAAGTTTTAAATTTAATTTAAATGTAAGCAACTAAATAAATCTTAACTAGAAAATTTATCATTATACTGCTTAGTAGCACTACAAGTAAAACAGTTATTGGCATAACAAGTTCTACGTTTAAAAGTAGAGAACAAGGGATTTTCACGACAAATTCGTTCACGACTACGAAGAATTCTAAAAGTTATTTTATGTAATAATGAAGGGGCATCAACTAAGTTACTAATGAGTTTATATAAAATAGTGATGTCAATTTTATTTTTTGGTTTAAAGTTTAATTTTAGTTACAATTGTTCATTTAAATTGCCCAAGATGTCGGGTATTAATATTTAGACAATATAAATAAATTTTTGTCACTTTGAAATAATTTTGTTTTTCTTGATAAAGTGTCCTTTTCTGTACCACAGACAATATGTGTATAAAAATCTATGACTGAGTTGTTGAAGCGTGCATATGTTGCAAACAAACAAACTGACATGTAGTTCTTGTTGGTTGTAGTTATTCCATACGAAAATTTATGCCTCTGAGAAGAACTGGCGCAAGAAAATCAGCGGACATCTTTTTTATTAATTTCGTTCGAATAAAGTTTAGCATTTTAATCGAGCCATTTTCAGCATAGCAAAACTTTCTAAGAAAACCACGATTCACTCGATTGTATGAAACGTGCAGTCATTGATAGATTGACAGATGACAGCTATAATCTTGTAAAAAAAACGGAGATGCCGAAATCCAGTACATTTGCAACTGTTCGCTTTCAAACATAGCCGGATTATACTTCGTCGCCAATCGTCATACTGTAATAACTACATTTTCAAACTTATTTTAAATAACTGCACGTTTCATACTAAACAAAATTTCAATTTTTACTTGGGCAGTACGTAGTATTTATATCCTGTTTGGGCAGTCACTGCAATTTTGTTTTTTTTAACACCTCAATCCATAACTTTTATTTATTACTAGCTGACCCGGCAAACGTTGTTTTGCCATATAAAGTATAATTCACGCGATAGTTTTATAAGTAATAAAATATTGCCTATATATATATTGTACATCATTTTGTTCTATTGTCAATAGTTTTTTCAGCGCACGCAAAAATAGGTTTTCGATTTTACACCTTGTGTTACAAAATAGCAATTTTATCACGGATCCCTAATTTTGAAAAAAAACATAGCCTATAGCCTTCCTCGATAAATGGACTACCCAACACTGAAAGAATCATTCAAATCGGACCGGTAGTACCAGAGATTAGCGCGTTCAAACAAACAAACAAACACTGCAGCTTTATAATATTATATAGTATAGATTAAACTCGAAAAAGTTATTTGCACGGGCGGGAAATTATTGAAGTAACATAACTACATAACATATGAGATCCAAATTCGAATTCAAAATTCGTATTCTGTACATCGTCTAGGTATTGTATCGAATACCAGATTATACACATTATCGGTAACATAATATATATATATATATATATATATATATAGTACTTTGTGTAACGTGAGCATGAAAAATAACTAAATTTCATTTAATATTTGGTACATATTAATACTATTTATTTCTTTATTCCGACTTTCCTTGCTTCTTCGTTGTTTAGCAATTTAATGTAGCATTTCCATATATATCGTATAAATAGATTCCATGCTCATTTATATATATATATATATATATATAGTACTTTGTGTAACGTGAGCATGAAAAATAACTAAATTTCATTTAATATTTGGTACATATTAATACTATTTATTTCTTTATTCCGACTTTCCTTGCTTCTTCGTTGTTTAGCAATTTAATGTAGCATTTCCATATATATCGTATAAATAGATTCCATGCTCATTTTATACTTGTTCGTATGTATATCAGTCACTCCTTCTATGATAAGTAATCTTAAAACTACTAATACTTTTAGACATGCTTTTAAAAACTGTAGTTAACGAAAATTTCAGCTATTTCGACCGGATAGCGTGTTAAATTCTGGCAACCTTAACGTTTTGCCAACTTTCACGTTTACTTTACTGGAGCGATTGAAATGAAATGTTACGGGAACCTTGCCAACATACTCAGTGAAAATCGCATGCATCCTAGGCTAACATTTAAAAAAAAAATTCTAGGGCTTTCTTTTTTTTTATTAAAGGTGCAGACAACGGCTTCCATAAAATATTAGCCATAATTTAATGTTCAGTTAGTTAATGTAGGCGGAAGGGAACATATAAATATAATACTTATATGTATATTAATTGTGTTTTCTCATTGCCGGGCTATTCCGTGTTAAATATTATTAACCGACTTCAAAAAGGAGGAGGTTCTCAATTCGATCGGTATTTTTATGTATGTACATCGATTACGCTGAGATTTATGATGCGATTTACGTGATTCTTTAGTTCGATGCAGAATAGATGCCATTTGGTCCCATAAAAATTTGCATAGTTTGGCCCAGTAGTTTTCATCTTATGAAAATTTTTGTTAACGTGGATGATGTTATTGTAGTTTGTGTACATTTTTTTTAGGAGTTCTCATTCTGGCTGATTATATTATGTTATTATACAAAAAGTAAAAAATAAACAATGTTGAAAAAAATTGACGTCAAAAACTAAAAATATTTAAAATGACTTAATAATAATTTAATTTAATACACATCTTATACAAACCTTTACCTTTAATATCAATGAAATAGTATTATTTGTATTTGCTACATATTGATAGGTTTGAGTTCTATAAATGAAATAACTTTCATTCTCTATCTGCTTTTTAATTATTATAAGAATTCAAACATTTCAGCGAACATATACAGTATTCAGTTCGAGTTTGTGTCAATTTTGAGGATTTTATGAATAAATAAGTAGATATCGTCTTGGGTGAGTCCGCTGTCATGACTACGGGTCCATACTTAGCCTAAAATGTCTGTCTCGAGATTACAATAATAGAAAATACGATTGATTGAGATAGATTTACATTTAATATGCCATTTATCTAGACTTCTACTTTTTATCAGTTTAAGTAAGGATATAGAATAGCCTGTGCAGAGCTCGAGCGCGCCATTGTTGTTAGTATATACAGACCCCCAGATGCAGTATATGAATTATTTGAAAGTGTATTGGAGGAGGTTTTATTAAAATTATCTGAGTCTAAGAAGTATATCATGATATGTGGTGATTTTAATATTAATTTTTTTAGAAAAATCCTCAACCATCCAATTAGATTCAGATCTTTATTCAAATCATATGATTTAACCAATATTTTCTTAGAGCCTACTAGAGTAACTGGCACCTCCAAAAGCTGTATTGATAACATATTTACCAATTATAAACCCATTTCTCAGGCAATAATTAACAAACTGAGTTCAGACCACTATGGTCAGTTAGCCTCTTTTAATATTGAGGTCAATAAATGTACTAAAATTAAAAAGTTTACGTTTGTTCCTGTGAATAATAGGCGAATGGAGAAATATAGAGGCAATGTGTCAGTTAAACTCTCAAATTTGGATTTATTCAAATATAATATTAATCCAAATGAAATGTATGATATGTTATTTAAAATAATTAAAACAGAGTTTGCTCCTATATTTACTTCTAAGACAGTCAAATCAGGTGGTCTCCCGTCATTTAATGATTGGGCAACAGCTGGCATTCATAGGAGCAGACAAAGGCTATATGAACTGTATAGTGAGAGATCATTGTATAATCATGATGCATCTTTTCTCGAGTATGTTAAAAAATACTCTAAATTATTTAAAAGTGTTTGTTCTATTGCAAAGTCTATGCATATCAGACAAATAATTAAAAATGCACCAAATAAAATAAAGATGACTTGGAATGTTATTAACTGGGAATCTGGAAGATTGAAAGACCGCAACATTGAATATAATCTATCAATAAACAATACAATAATTCAATCTCAGCAGGAAGTTGCTACTGCTTTTGAGAATTTTTTTTCTGAGATTCCAGTTTCTATCACAAACACTCTTGTCTCCTCCACCAGTGTTGCTGAGTCACTTCTTCTGGAAAATGCTATAGGATGTCAACAAAGTTTCAATTTTAGTTTTGTTAGCCCTGGAGAAATAATTAAAACTTTTAAATCTCTAGACATGAAAAAAACTGCTGATATATGGGGCATTTCTGTTAAAATAATAAGTTCAATAATTGATGTCATAGCACCATATCTTGCAATAGTATTTAATAATTGTATTAATCGTGGCGTGTTTCCTGACCTTCTGAAACATAGTAAAATTACACCAATATTTAAGTCGGGATGCTCTTCTGACCCGAACAACTATCGTACTGTGTCAGTTTTCCGACCCTTAGTAAAATTTTTGAAAAAATAATTTTAAGCCAAATGCTTACTTACTTTAACTCTCATAAGTTACTTCATTTGAAACAATTTGGCTTTACTAGGGGACGTTCAACAACGGATGCAGGTGTTGAGCTGATCAAGAATATTTTTGATGCCTGGGAGGAATCGCAGAATGCACTTGGCATCTTCTGTGATTTATCTAAGGCTTTTGATTGTGTTCAACATTCAACGCTGGTCAGGAAGCTATACCACTATGGCATAAAAGGAACTGCGCTCGATCTTCTGACTTCATATCTAAACAATAGAATTCAGAGGGTCGACGTGAATGGCAGGAGATCTCCTGGGACTCTTCTCAGTATGGGGGTACCACAAGGGTCTATTCTTGGACCGTTCCTCTTCCTTATCTATATAAATGATCTTCCTAATCTTATAGAGAAAAAAAATAAGGTAGTATTGTTTGCGGACGACACTTCACTGATTTTCAAAGTGAAAAGAAACCAAGCTATGTATGACGAAGTGAACGATATTTTATCTGACATCGTGTACTGGTTTAGCGCTAATAACCTATTGTTAAATAGCAAGAAAACTAAATTCATTAAATTTACCGTACCAAATGTCAAAAATGTAAATGCAAATGTTTTGTTAAATTAAGAGGTGATAGAACCGGTGAAATCTGCTATATTTCTTGGCATAACTCTAGATTCCAAATTACAATGGGGCCCCCATATTGAAGGATTGGCGAACAGGCTTAGTTGTGCAGCATACGCGGTTAAAAAAATTAGACAATTAACTGACATAGATACAGCGCGACTAGTATACTTTGGTTATTTCCATAGTATTATGTCCTATGGTATATTGCTATGGGCCAACGCTGCCGATATTAATACAATATTTGTGCTGCAGAAGAGGGCTATTCGCGCTATTTATGACTTTCAGAATTTTTGGGTTCATCAATAATCCTGAGCGGCACTCCATTGTAATGGGAAGGGCGTATCAATTACCATCAGCTGAACGGCCTGCTTGTCTCATTGACATTAAAAAAAACCTGGCACAATTTTGCACACTGGTTAATTTAATTATTTATTTTTTGACTAACACCCGGTAGTGTTTTTGCGCGAAAAACTATGGGTCGTGTTTATTTGTTAATACGGCATTATTGTTTTAAGACGAAAATAGCAAGAAATTTTTATACTTACAAAAACTAAAAAATACGCTTTCAAACAAAACCAAACTAAATAGTAGAAAATAATTTTTGATAAGCAAAAAGCTAAAATACTTTGATTTAGTATAATATACTGTGTTAATATTAAAATTTTCGTATAAAATCTCATTGTCCTCATTAATTAAACTTAATGTCATTTTTACATTAATTGAAAATTTTTACAGCACTGGAAGCGAGCCGAGCACTGCTTGTAAGTGTATATCCAGCCTAAGTTGATAATGAATTCATAATGAGAAAAGGCCGCGTCAGGTAAATGCGTTGTCATTACGTACAAATTGCGTTCTACTTTGTCGGTCATTTGTGTGACGTATTTCTGTTTGTTGCTTTATGTTTTCATCGGGGTTAGCTTTGAATTTTGAGGCTGTATTTAGTGCTCGACCGACCGCCAGCGCTATTACTATGAAAGCATATTATGAGAGCATTCAGTTGGGCGCTGATCAATTGCTACTCGTGCTGACGAGAATTGTCGATCGAGCTCGTCAGTTCAACGTACGTCAGCTCGCTGACGCGCTATGGTGAAAAATGAATGCATCAGTCCTACGCTGATTAATTGCTATGCGCGTAGAGCTACGTCTAACTCACTGACGAGAATGGTTGGTCGAGGTCGTCGGTCCTACGTAAGTCAACCCGCTGACGCGCTATGGTGAATAATGAATGCATCAGTGCTACGCTGATGTATTGCTACGTGCGTAGACCTACGACGCACTGACGAGAATTGTTGGTCGAGGTCGTCGGTCCTACGTAAGTCAACCCGCTGACGCGCTATGGTGAATAATGAATGCATCAGTACTACGCTGATGTATTGCTCCGTGCTTAGACCTACGTCGCACTGACAAGAATTGTTGGTCGAGGTCGTCGGTCCTACGTAAGTCAACCCGCTGACGCGTTATGGTGAATAATGAATGCATCAGTGCTACGCTGATGTATTGCTATGTGCGTAGACCTACGTCGCACTAACGAGAATTGATGGTCGAGGTCGTCGGTCCTACGTAAGTCAACCCGCTGACGCGCTATGGTGAATAATGAATGCATCAGTGCTACGCTGATGTATTGCTACGTGCGTAGACCTACGTCGCACTAACGAGAATTGATGGTCGAGGTCGTCGGTCCTACGTAAGTCAACCCGCTGACGCGCTATGGTGAATAATGAATGCATCAGTGCTACGCTGATGTATTGCTACGTGCGTAGACCTACGTCGCACTAACGAGAATTGATGGTCGAGGTCGTCGGTCCTACGTAAGTCAACCCGCTGACGCGCTATGGTAAATAATGAATGCATCAGTGCTACGCTGATGTATTGCTACGTGCGTAGACCTACGACGCACTGACGAGAATTGTTGGTCGAGGTCGTCGGTCCTACGTAAATCAACCCGCTGACGCACTATGGTTAAAAATGAATGCATCAGTGCTACGCTGATGAATTGCTATGCGCGTAGTGCTACGTCGCACTTACTGACGAGAATCGTTAGTCGAGGTCGTCGGTCAGACGTACGTCAGCCCGCTGACGCTCTATGGCAATAAATGATTGTATTCAGTGCAACGCTGATGAATTGCTACGCGCGTAGAGCTAAGTCGCACTGACGAGAATCGTTAGTCGAGGTCGTCGGTCAGACGTACGTCAGCCCGCTGACGCGCTATGGCGATAAATAATTGTATTCAGTGCAACGCTGATGAATTGCTACGCGCGTAGAGCTAAGTCGCACTGACGAGAATCGTTGGGCGAGCTCGTCGGTCCGAATCAAGTTTGCTGTCAACATCGACATCAGCGCTGAAATGCAGCCAAACTTTTATCAAATTAACTAATTTTAAAAATTAAAAAAATTATAATTATTGTTAGAACGATTCGAGCTGAAGAATGGCCGTCGTCTAGTCCCGATCTTAATCCGCTGGATTATGATTCATGGTCAGTTTTAGTGAGTACGGCTTACTCTTACAACGCCATAATAATTTGGAGTCCCCAAAACAATCCGTACGATTGGCAGTGAAGAATTTTCCCATGGAAAGAATGCGCGCTACTATTGATAACTGGCTTCAACGTTTAAAGGACTGTATTGCAGCCAATGGAGACCACTTCAAATCAGCTTTTTATATTTTAAACTGTTTTATATTTATGTATTAAACTAACATAATGTAAAAGTAATAATGTTTTTTGGTTTTTCTTTGTTTCAGTGTCCATGGCAAGACTAGGTATACATATTTAAACATGCATAAATTTTAAATACATGCAATTTGATATTTTTTAATAGTGATAACCCTCACTTCTGGAATAAATAACACAAATTAAATTTGAAACCAAAGCGGGACTCGGACCCGCGCCCTGTAGCTCAGTAAGCAGGGTCACTAACCACTGAGCTATATGGGTCGTTATAGTGGAACCGACAGACGTTGTCCTGTACACACGTCTTAAATTTGAAAAATCGGTCCAACCGTTAGGAGTAGTTCACAAACATACACATGAGCAGGAGAATTAACCAAACTGAAATTCACTGAAACACACAAAAAATCATCAAAATCGGTCCAGCCGTTTAGGAGGTAGTTCAATTGTGAATCTAAACCATCCTCAAATCCCCTTGAACTCACACAAAAATTTCATCAAAATCGGTCCAGCCGTCTAGGAGGAGTTCAGTGACATACACACGCACAAGAAATATATATATATATTAAGATAGGCTACATAATATTAAGCTGGATGAAGGCATAATATTTTTGCTTCTTCATAGCGTCCACAGCTAGGCATTATTATGTAAATTACCATTATAAATAAATTATACCTACCAATATTATAAATGTGTATGTAAGTTGTTTGTTCCGCTTTTACGCCGGAGCTACTGAACCAATTTTGATGAAATGTGGTACAGCGATAGACTAGAGCTTGGGAAAGGACATAGGCTGCATTTTATCCCGGGAAAATAAGTGGTTAAAAGAAAATGGGCAGTTCCCACTGAATTCCACTGTCTAAAATAAAAAAAGCATGTGTATACTTATGTATGCATGCAAGAGGTTATACTTCTTGGGCATAACAAAACAAATCCTTAAAATTATTTATTCGTCGTGCTATTCTACGTTTGTAGAAATAACAATATTGAAAAAATCGTGAAATTGAATATTAATGAATACGGCTGTATTGGCTTGAACCCTTTGCCTGTCCTAATAATGGATGAAGAAACCAAAAAAGATAATTAATGTCGCAAACGTCAGAAAATTTCTGAAACTTTTATTTTTAGATGTCGTTGTGCGCGTGCAACGTAATAGTCAAAGAAATGTATGTTCAATAACATCAATAAGACAGAAAAAGAAAGAAAGAAGAAAGAAAATTTTTTATTTTGAAACGTATAAGTAAGTAGTATACAAAGACATAACATAAAAAATAAATATAAACTTAAGATTGATAAACAAGCAAAAACCAAAAAGACTGAAACATTTCTATTATTTATATACGATTCAAAAAATGGTCCCAACTCAGCAAGTTGCTGGTTTGAAAACCAACGCTGGTCTTCCGTTGGGCCATTTTGTGACGTCACGAAAAATATTTATATATATAAATTAAAAGCAAAACTTTTTACTGGTAGGAAGCTTAAAGTAACGTGGTATAAAAACTAAATCTTATAAACTTACATAAGGTTACCTAATTTAAAATTAATTTCTTAAGTTTTTCTATCTGATTATAATTAAAGATGGGCAATGAATGAGTTAGAACGTTCTACTTGTATACTCAGTGGCCACATGTAAATAAATAGATAATTTCTGTTCGTTGCTTGTTTTGTGAACTGTCAATTATAATTTATACCAAAAAAAAACTAAAAAATGCAAATATAAAACAATCAACATTATAGTTCATAAAACTGCTAACAGCCAAGTATAAATAACTGACAAGTGCCTAAATTATATATTTTAAGATCTAATTAGAATTGAGAGTTTATGTTTGAAATTGAAAAGATATACATTATGTATATGTTTATTATAAGGTATACATAATGTATATGTTTTGCTTTTTTTTTTTCAATGTTATTTTGCAGTTATCAATCTATTTAAAAATGATTTAAATATTCGATTATTCTATTTTGGTTTGGTTTGGTCTTGTTACCAATGCTCTAAATAAATAAAATGAACAATCAATGTAATTTGTCAGAAATGTGTCAAATGTCATGTGTCAAATTGTAACTTGTCAATTATTTATAAACTAGATGACCCGGCAAACGTTGTTTAGCCATATAAATTATTTTTAGAGTTAGACCGTTTCTTGGACATTGCAACATTTTTTTTTCTAAAATAAAAGATTTTTTCTTAAATAAACGTAGCCTTAGTTACTCTTTATTACATCAGTTACCTGCCAATAAAATTACCGTCAAAATCGGTCCAGCCATTTCAGATATTAGTCGGAATAAACAGACAGACAAAAATTGTAAAAAGAAATATTTTGGTGTATGTACCGTATATATATTCATATACATGTTGTAAAAAACGGTTCTTTACATATTACAAACAGACTCCAATTTTATTTATATGTATGTATGTATAGATAAAGATGTTTTTTCCCGGTTAGGGTCCTCCGCATCGTCCCATAAGGAACCTCATTCCAAAAACATATTTTGCATGTAACTTCGAATAAGCCTCAAAGTAAAAGAATTAGTAAAAGCGGTCTTAATTACTTATCATTAAAATAATCCATCTGCGAATGAAACTCCCGTCAAAAACATTACAACTAGTTAAAAGTTTAACAAAACACAGAAAATGTTGACATTCCGAAATTCATATTTGTTTAGTAAAAAGCTGTTGTTTTGATATAGTTTCAAAAACCAATTTCAAACCACGGACTAGTAAAAAAAAAGGACTCCGTGTCACCTTACCTAACAGTGTAGCACCAAACAAGCCGATTAACGTGTAAATACATAGCCCCACGCACACACTTACACTACTACAGGCCGATAGGCGGCCATTATGAGAATTGTCATCGTCTGTGACAGATCAGTTTGCGTCTCAATAAAATATTTTAAAAATTTCGTCGTGCGTTGTGAAAAAGTGTAAAAACGATACTATATAAGGTTAAGGGAGAAAAAATTGTGTAACTAGTATCCCCCGTAACCGCACACACACTAGCATAACGGTGCTTGACTTGCTAATATCACGGCGCGGAGTCCTTCTGTTTTTACTCGTCCGTGTGTAAAACAATAGATTATAAAACCGAATGAGTATCTCAATAACAAGTTATAATCCAGTTTATTTCACGGCCTCCTGTTCCTTATATATTTGATACTGTATTCAAGACATCGATCGTGCATTGTCCAGTTCGATACACACGGGAGTTCCCGTGCGCCAACAATTACGATTACGAAATCAATTTCAACCTGACCAAACTGAACTTTACAGGTGAGAAAATATGCTTTAGCTTGACCAGTATTTATTTACTCAAAGTAATCTTTATCAACCACTTTTAAGATGTCTGATTTACTTGAAAATTTGCGCAATAAACAGGGATCTTGAATATGAATGACATATTTTTATACTTTTGGCGTTACATCTTAATCGATATGAAGTAATTTAGTTTTTGAATTAGTATCGGTTTTGGTACTAAAACAGAAGATAATTTTTAAGGCATTGATTGATGGCATTTATTGTTATATTATAGTATATTTCTACTGATCTAAAATCTAGTAGATACCATAATTGGGAATCGATGTATTCTTTACAATTATGTCGATTTCATCGTGAGTTTAAAAGTAGAATTTTAGTGGATGCTAAGCCCAATCTAGTTATCCCAATCAGTAGTTTTTACGATTATTGTTCATCTTATACTTTGTGTGATAAGTGTTATATAAAGTAGTGGAATTTTAATACCTCGATTTTTGTATCAAAGCTAGTCTGTTTGACAAAATAAAATCAATTTCATATTTATGTCCAGCATTTCAAAATCTCCACTTCTATCTGTAGTTTGATTTCTTTTTGTAAAAATACAATAAGAAATTCCAATTTTGTTTTCAGGAATTGTCCCCTATGTCTTTGACTATTCGGTTGACTAATTTTGCCATTTATGCCTCCCATAATTGTATAAACTTTGTGTGCTACCTCAATAATACACATATATATATAGTCTAGTAAAGAAATCTTTACATGACAATGTGGGAACATATATTTAAAATAAGTGATAATAATTTACATTCTTATAAATGTAAGTTTACTATAGCGAGTCTATTACAATAACCTATGAAACTTTATACTTTCTTTTAGAATACTGAGTCCTTTGTTGCAAAATTTATTTGTTTAAAAGTAGTATAAAAGTTTCATAAAAAAATGTCCGGCTACTTTTGAGGTCATAGAAAATCACGTAGATTGATTTTAATGTGTTAGCTATCTGAAAAACTAGTTGTATGATTTGTGATCTATCACACATTAGTAAAGTACATGACGGGTGGTAATCAAAATTTCTTTTATAACCTGTAAGCGTATTAGTCCCAATATTCACCACAGATTATAATAAAAAATAAAATATACTGATTACTAAATATGAGCTGAAATATTGCTATTAATATTCACAAAAATAATAAAACATTTAGGATGGAATTCACTGTGAAAATGCTTTTCATCAGCATACGTAACATGAACATTGGCATGATGCCAAAACTGTGCTTAGACTGACAAGACTTGCCATATAAGATAAAATATAAAATACGAACAGCTACGAGACTAGAATAGTGATAATATTTTCCGATGGTTTGTGTGTGTTGGCTGTGGTATCATAACTGGTAACAGAAACAATATAGAAATTATTTTTATATAAACCTGATATGAATCTAGAATGGTTAGCGAAATTATTAATGTGTAGGTATTTTATGTATAATAATATATATGCATGTGGCTGATGCCTATAGTAATAAATTATTTAATCTATTAGTTTTCTAATGTAATTATAAATACTGGTAAACTATGTTTTCATTGGCAGAAGCTCAGCCGGGCTGTAACCCTCCTTGACCTTTCAACATAATATCATAAATTTACTTTAAAATTGTAATAAATTATTGACAGAAAAAATACAGACAAAGTCAGTAACTTGTTTTGAAATTATTATCTGTAACAGTCCCAAGCGTAAAAAAATCTTCAGAAAATATTTATTTATTTATTCAATTCACCAGTGATAATTAGGTACATTATTTCAAGCAACAATACAATATTTTATCTAAAGTTAATTCTAAATGCATTATCTTTTAAGGCAGATACAGCATTCAATTATTATAAAGCTTACAAATATTCATTTATAGTATAATCAAATTTATGGTATCATCAAAAGTAGTAAATTATTATCTAAAAAGAATCACAATGATATTATTCTAGGCCACAGGTAGTTCGCAATTTTGAAATCAGTTATATATATTTTGTTAATATTACAAATTATTTAAATTATCATTTAATAAAATTTTCCTACGGAATGTTTTGAGTGAGTCCCCAAAAGGGATACAAATGTTTGCAACTATCGTTTAGTATTTTAGACATCCTGGAAATTGGTGAGTTATTGCCGAGAATAGTTTTTCGAAATGGTCTTTGAAGAAGTGTTATTGTTTTGCGGGGATAATCGATCGATGGATACTAAATCTGGATTATAATAGATGTTATTAAGACTTTTATTTAGTAACATCAAATCCAACAAATCTCTTCTTTTAAATATAATCTTCTAAAAACGCAAATAATGCTCAACAAACAAGAGGCCCGTGCGTATTCAAACGACACAGCGCAATAAAGCAATTGTGTCCGGTTGGTCGTTACGCAATACCAAGGATCGTCTGAGAACGAAAGTGAACAGGATAATGTGTCTTGTTAACTCACATGCTGGTATTATCATACGAATGTGTGTACCTTTAATGTTTACCTTCGAGACGGGAATTATAATGACATATGTACAAGAAAGTGATTGAATTAAAAAAAAAAGTGTGTGTGTCTTATGTATGCACTCAAGAAGTTATACTTCTTTGGCCTAACTATGCAAAAATCTTTAAAATTATTTATTCCTCGTGCGTTTGTAGAAAGAACGTGTGTATAAAAATCTTGCAACGATGGCTTTGGCAATTAATTACTTAATAACGAATACGGCTGTAGGTGCTTGAACCCTTTTTTTATCCTTATAATGGACGAAGAAACCAAAAAATAATAGCGAATGTCGCAAACGTCAAAAATTTTTAGGAACCAATTTTACTTTTGTGTTACAGTGATGCGCGCACATCTTAAAATTTCACTCTCATCATTTTTTTATGACTATATACGTGGAAATCTCTTATATTTATAGATAATGAAAATGGTCTTTGTTTGAGGCTCTTTCACGCCTAAGCCACTGATCGTATCGACATGAATCTACCACTATTCGATGCGAAATTTATCCTAGATGGTTTATGGCTACTTATTTTTCGAATTCCAACTTTTTTAACATTCAACGTTCCTTCCTTTTAAAATTCGTCCAGCGAAGCGGGCAGGAATTGCTTATATATATTTACACACTTTTACACAAATAATCTCACCCCAAACTAGGCATAGCCTGTACTATGGGTACAAGACAATGGTATATTTAATACAATTTACTTACATAAACATACATAAATACGACCTATACATAACATCCATGACTGGGAAACAACATATTCATCATATAAATGGTTGCAGCTACCGGGATTCGAACCCGGGACCTCTAGCTCAGTAGGCAGGGACACTAACCACTGAGCTATATGGGTCGTCATAATAAATAATAATGACAATGTTTAAAGTGGGTGGATTTTTGTTCATATTTTTTTATTTTTAGTGAAGCTGAAGTACATAATAGTTACAAGAAAATAATAATTTGTCTAAATATGTGTAGATCTACTAAGTTTTGCATTGCAGCAATGAACGTAAGCGTTTTGCAATTTGATTACAGATAGAAATTCTACCACAGATCGCACCCTTACTGTAAGTCGTTAA
Organism: Leptidea sinapis; assembly: GCF_905404315.1. NCBI lineage: Eukaryota > Metazoa > Arthropoda > Insecta > Lepidoptera > Pieridae > Leptidea > Leptidea sinapis. The sequence goes on from NC_066268.1 coordinate 5,104,087, forward strand.
GGAGTTCCATTTATCATCATATTCGACTATGACAATTACTTGACCATAACTACGATACGGTATGTGACTCAAATATCCGGATAGCATAAAAAAGATTCGGCTGAGTATCGTTATTTTGCTCCTAAGAATTGTAGAGTTCCGTTACTTTGTCATGGATTCCATAATCAGAACCTAACCGAACACTCATTAAACTACCTTTGAAATATATTATTTCCAGTATCGGTTGGCGCGATATTGAGTAATTGCATCCATTTGTCGTGTACATACTTATAGCAAATATAAGACTTTTATGGTTTTTTCATAGATGTCACTGTCAAATCTGGACCAAATTGGACCAAATAGCACCAGCCCAAAATTATCGTAATCGGTTTACCCAGTCGAAATGTTTGAGGTAACAAACATAATAAAAAACCAATGAATTGAGAACTTCCTCCCTTTTTTGAAGTCGGTTAATAAACATACCATAAATGGAATACATACAATGTAGTATAACTGATCAAAAATTCAGCTGCATGATTTGATCCGAACAAACATATTATAACAAACATTGCAAATGAAATAGAAAAACTGAGCCACATATTATTAGGTTGACTAGATACCGCACTACTTGTGTGCGTGGCATCTTGACACTCAATGGCATCTTTCAAATTTTGTAACATACGCTTAGTGTTATCTTACATTGAAATTAATAAAATACAAAATACTTACTGATGATATGTGATCCCAGTGTCTTTATTATTTCTTGAATTTTTACAAAGTTTTACAACGCAACCCGGCATTATAGTTTCAATTATCAGCAAAGAATAATAGAACATGTAGCACGTTCACGTCACACATTGTTCGAGACTGGCTCGAGAACGCCCACTTGGGCGTAGAATTAGTTGCCACACGTTGCGACTACGCCTGCGGTATCTTATTGGCGCGCAGCGGAGACCAATCTTTAATCTAAGTTGATATCAAACGAACATTCGAATGTTCTTCGTTAGCCTAATTAAGTTCTAATTCAACAATGTGAAGAGACAGAGAAAATAAAGGGCCCACTGTCAATACAATGTAACACATAATTACAAGAGATGTCAAACAAGCCAAGCTATGCAAAGGAACCGAGGTCGACAAACAATACAGCCTTACTTTACAGGACCGGAATGAAATAACCAAAAAAAACAGCCTTACTTTACATGACCGGAATGAAATAACCAAAAAAAACAGCCAGGTAACATAATTTTTACTGTAAAATCAGGGCAAAAATGTATATGTATTTCGTACAAATATGATAGAAGAATAGTTTCAAAACAACAGTTACTCAGCGACCAGAACAGTTGTATAAAAACGGAACCCTTATATATTCGTCATGTCTGTCTGTCTGTCCTTGTATGCCACAGCTACTTTTTTGCTGTACCTACTTTATTATATTCTTTTCGAAAGTGTGTTCAACAAGTTCATGAAACACGCATTTAATGATCTTGAAATTCTCGGCTCCCTTGTCGCGGAACTGCCTGTAACTCGAACGCATAATAACGAATGAAGCACTCTCGATTCAAATTCAAATTAAAAATAGGATATCATATCACTAATTATTGAAAGTCAAAAACTACCACCCATTTGAAAAAGTATGCCTCACACCTGAGATGAACGGGCGCAAGAAATTCAACGGGCTTCTTTTTTCATAACAAAAATCTTATTATTTACTAACCTGAGGGTGGTTGCTCTATTCCCAACCTGTGGTATCATTAAGAAAGTCATTTGTGTTGTAGTAAACTCTACCACAGAAATATATTTTAACAATTCTTTTGAATTTCGTAATATATTTTGATTTGAACATTTTCTGGGATCATAAATTCATAATGTACCTTCTTTACAAATATGCCAAAACCTCCATTTAGCTAAATATTTTTAACATATATAATACATATACAAATTACTTCACAGTCTTTTAAATATATTCAACAGATTGTTAAAAAGATGTAAATGCTGTTTCATCTGATTCCTGCCGCCGAATTCACCCTTCGCACGACACGCCACAAGTAAGAATATCATCCCTACTAACTTCCATGTGCGGTGTTGCCAGGACTATACGACATGGGTAGTACGTTTAAATTAAACCCTAAAGCAGCCGGCAACACTCCTGTGATTCCGTTCTGTTTCAACATAATGCGGGCGGCGGTGACCACTTAACATCAGGTGACCCGTAAGCTCGTTTAGCCATTTCCATAAAAAATAAACGCGGTCGGAATTGTGTTTTGTATACCTATTTATTTTTTATTTTCTTTATAGGTGTATAAGTTTGGTCTGTGCTTCCCCGGGGCATAAAAAGAATAGGGAAGTCCCAGGCCCAAGGGTGTCGAAAGAGGTGACTAAGGGCTTTTACCAGTGGGAGATTATGGGTACCACGACGGGGCCTCTTTCTGCCGAGAAGCAGTAAGCATCACTGTGTTTCGGCCTGAAGGGCGCCGTAGCTAGTAAAATTACTGGGCAAATGAGACTTAACATCTTATGTCTCAAGGTGACGAGCGCAATTGTTTTGCCGCTCAGAAATTTTGGGTTATTCAAAAATCCTGAGCGGCACTGCATTGTAATGGGCAGGTCGTATTAATTACCATCAGCTGAGAGTCCTGCTCGTCTCGTCCCTTATTGTTATAAAAAAGTAAAGCATTATAATTTGGAACATATTATGTTTCCACTACTCAGATATGTCGAGGCTACATACTACATTTGTTGGAATCGTTAATTATTCCCTTTTTGCATCCTTTTTATGAGCTTCACCTGTATGTATGTTTGTTTGTACTCATTTGGGCGCGATTTTGGCCTACTTTAAACGCCCAGATTTCGTTCAAACTTCGTAGATTTATCGAGGAGCGATGAAAATACATTAATTTGATAAAATTATTTCATTTTTCAATTTGCAATAAAAAAAAAAAAGATTTTTGTTAATTTATATAATTTTCACCTATTGTCGATAAGGAATTGATGTTAATTTTAAATTTTACCCATTATCTTTAATCGATTTATCTAAAATTAGGAAATTATCGATACCAAAGAGAGTTTTGTGCTTTTTAGCGTGTTTTTTAGCATTTTTTCAAACTATTATATTATATTATAATTATGAGATACCATTAATTTGATGAATTTTGTAAAATAAAGATGAGGAATATATAAGTCCTATAGCGCAAATTTTGTATTACAAGTATTAATGATATTAAAAGAACGACGCCCTGTATATGAACGCAATAATAATAAAAACACAAAAACAGTAAATATCTGACGTCGTTCCATGTTGGATCGATACATACATATTCATCACTCACTCTGTGAGGGTAGACAGAGAAAATATTTATTCAATTGCTTCAATATATTCCGTTTCATATCTCATAATATTCGTTCGTTTTGCTTTACAAAGTTTGCTGACAAATAAAATCACTAGAAGCATAAGAATGACAATAAATAATTCATTAAATAGTAATAATACGATCATTTTTGATGGTCAAAATAATGAAACAAACAAATAAAAATGTTTAGGGCTCCGCACTTTAAAAATAAAAGAACGGAACCCATATACACGTAACAGTTTGTTTTCAAATTTAATTTGTGTAATTAATCCCAGAAGTGAGGTTCATCATTTTAAAAATTAACATATTGTTTAGATATGAAAGGGCGACATCTCAAGTCAATTTCCTAATATGCAATTATTGAGGTTGAGCAGGTTATCAACTGTAAAATAGGTCCTGTAGATGAAGCCACAACCTGAGAGTTGAACAAAGCATACAAGATTTATCAACGATACGTCACTCGAATGGAAGAGCGCTCGCACGGATCGCGAGAGGTCGCGGGTTCGTGTCCCGCATCGTTCATAAATTTTGTTTCAAATTTATTCCATTTAGAATCACTTTGTTATCCGACCGTCTGTCTGTCAAGAGTCAAGACCCTTTATCTCGGGAACGCGTGAAGTTATCAAGTTGAAAATAAGAAATTTACACCAACTTTAAGTAAACATAGATAAAGTCGAAACTAACTTTGATAAATAGTATGAGAAGCATTTTTCTAAAACTCGCAAGAAGAATATAGTAAATCGATGAAAAATGAAACAAAAAATCCACTGCAAACATCCACATAAATAGATACAGGCGAAGCTAAGATAAATCGAATAAAAACTATTGTTTAAAACATTCAAAAAAAGAAAAAAAAAAATCCCAGTTGTAGAGATTGCCGATAGAAGGGAAATCTTAGAACTTTTAGTACCTATTAAAATTTGAAATTGCACAATACTTAAAAACTTTTAAACTATTAATTATAATTTATTTTTAAAACTCATTTTCTATAATATATTAATCAAACAAAAACACTATATAGATATACTGCTATAAGCATTTCGGTGACCTGAACTAATGAGATTTCACCCAGCCAATAGGCGCTTATTTCTGCCGTGAAGCAGTAATGTGTAAACATTGCTGTGTTTCGGTCTGAAGGCCGCCGCAGCTAGTGAAATCAATGGGCAAATGAGACTTAATATCTTACGTCTCTAGGTGACGAGCGCAACTATAGTGCCGCTCAGAAATTTTGGACTTTTCAAGAATCCTGAGCGGCACTGCATTGTAATGGGCAGTGCGTATCAATTACCATCAGCTGAACGTGATCGTCCCTTATTTTCATACAAAAAAGTGTCTAATATATACTTATTGTTTAATTATTTACGCCAGTTATGAGCATGTAGGTGACGCTAACCCATGAGAATTTCCCTTACCAAAACATGCCCAACGCGGCTAAATAAGTTTTCACTTCAAAATAGTATTCCAAGAGTGAATCGATGAAAACTATAACTCAATAGTGATAGAATAGTTCGGGCCTGTGGCGACTCCAATTACCCTATATTGCGTCGCGTTATTTCTGTATAGGGCCCGGCTTTGACGCAATTCTTGTTATTGGACATCTTTAAACGTTTGCAGGGATGTTTTTATGAAAGGATGATTTAGAACACCATTTGCTATGACCTATATATGTTCTGTTTTATGGGACAGCTTGTGTTGAATATTAATGGGAACGGATAATTACTTTTTAATTATTGTAGACGAACTGTTGCCTTGCAGCTAGAAATTATGATAAGTGGTTATAATTTTTTGTCTATAAATTGATCAGGATTCCGTAAAAATGTTCAATTATGCTTAGACTAAGCGCTTTTGAATCATCACTTTAAATATTTCTTTTAAATTACTAAATCCACCATACCTTACTACAAAGCTGTGGAATGAGCTTCCTTGTGCGGTGTTTCCGGGATGATACGACATGGGTACCTTAATACTTAATACCAGGTGACCCGTTCGCACTTTTGTCTTCATTTTCCGTAAAAAAAAATATTCTGAAAAAGTAGAGTTCGTGATTAGAACATACAATAAACTCAACGGCCACTTTTAAATCAGATAGATTTTTTAAGAGTGACTGTAATATCCATAATAAAAAGTTACCGTGCTCTATTTATGACGCCTAGACGATAAAACACTAGATTTAGAACGCGGTCTAATTTGACAGGAGACTAATTTGTTTGAAAACGTTTTTAGGGTCCATCTATTCCGTCTCTTTCTCACACCTATGTTTCTATGTAAGGATAGTTATCTCACTGTCACACAGGGTTCGTCTATTACGCCAATATACTAAGTTTATGGCTGTAACTAATGTATTGGCCTCGGAGTGTCTATATCACTCGTTGTGCTCTGTTGCACGCAGCGAGTACCGATAAGGAGCGACCGGTAATAATATCGTAGTTATTCAGATGTATCATGTTTCTGTATGCTGAGGTTTGAGCGGTGCTAGATTATCACCTAAAGGAATATCAAATCAAATGAAAAATATTATCATTTCATAGGTAAATCATATTATACTTGAAATATGTCATTTTTTTCATACAGCTCATTGGGAAGGCAGATTTCCTCGGAGAATAATGAGCAAGAAACTCTAAAGTTGTTCTTTTCAAAACAAATTCGGTGTTACAAATTCTTATTTTTAATGCAATCTAATGCAAAGTGACGAAAAAAATACTCAAACGTCAAAAAGTAAGAGGGTGACTAAGTAAAAAAAAAAGTAAATTAATAATTATAAACACAAGAGTTATTGAGTACAGTAGATGCATCAATCCACACATACCGTAAATAAGTAAGGCATTATACGAACATTTTATTAAATGAAATATATAATAACTTTAATTTTAAGATAAATAAAGGAAATAAAAATAACATGAAGCAGATATTGTAATAGATTTCGAAAGATAACTAAGCGGATTTTAGAAATAGTACCAATATATAGATTCTGTAACTATATACTGTTTGTATATAGCGGGATTATATAACCTCTAGCGGGAGCGCCAGCAAAGATGATGTAAATACTACGTAATAAGGGGTGGGACTGACTAAGTAAAAATTTATACTTTGTTTAGTATGACGTGTGCAGTGATTTGACATACGTTTGAAATAGTAGTTTTAACAGTATGGCGATTGGCGACGAAGTATAGTCCGGCTAAGTTTGAAAGCGAACAGTTGCATAAAACGTAGCGGTCTTCGGCTATCTCCGTGTTTTACAAGATTATAGCCGTCATCTGTCAATCTGTCAATGACTGCACGTTTTATACAATCGAGTGAATGGCTTTTTTCTTAGACAGTGTCGCTAGGCTTCCAGTTCTATTCAGTCATTGGTCGAGAGCGGACGTCCGTCGCTGTAGTGATACTTATTGAACAACTGTTGTCTCACCTGTGCCTAGGTGTAATTGACCCATATCTATCTTACCTACTCTGTCGAAGCTTTTTGAAAATTTAGTACATGCGGCTATTCATCCCAGTTTGCATAATATCATAGGTGCTTATCAGCATGGCTTTGTTCAATGACGCTCTACTGTTACAAATATGTTAGTGTATACTACAGATCTTTTTGAAAATATTGACAACAACACTCAAACTGACAGTGTTTACAATGACTTCCGAAAGGCTTTCGACAGAGTGGACCATAAACTTTTACTAGAAAAGCTTTCATCTTATGGCATTTCTGGGAATGTGGCATTGTTTTAAATCATACTTAACCAATCGCTTTCAAAGGGTTGTCATTAACGGATATGAGTCGGACACAGTTCTGATAAGCTCCGGAGTTCCATAAGGTTCAATTCTTGGTCCCCTTCTTTTCATTTTATTTATAAATGACATCAGCTCATGTTTTCAATTTAGTAATTTTCTTCGGTATGCTGATGATCTTAAGATATATCACTCCATTAAGAACTTAGATGATAGTCATCAATTACAAAGAGACTTGGACCGTTCGACTGTATGCTGTGACAAAAATACGTTGGATCTTAACTTAAAGAAATGTAACTACATATCCTTCACACGCAAAAAAAAACATTAATAACTCTACTTACTCTCTTTGTGGAACTACTCTTGTTAAAGTTGATAATGTCTATGATTTGGGACTAAGTCTGGACAGTAAATTAATTCTTGATACACATATTGATAGGATAGGTAATAAAGCGAACTAAATGTATGGTTTTACTATGCGAACTATGCATAATTTTAAGAAACCCTCAACGTTGTTACTTTTATCCAAATCGCTTGTACGATCACAACTTGATTATGCTGTTTCTATTTGGAACCCACTTTACAGTAAATACAAACAGTATCTTGAATCAATACAAAAAAGATTTTTACGCAGTATGCATTACAGATGTACAAAAACCAATATTTCGTATGATCAATTGCTTGATAAATACAATATTCTAGATTTAAAAGACAGACGTGAACAACTTGAAGTAATGCTTCTATATGACATATGCCATAATAAATATGATTGCATGGATCTAAAACTTAAGCTGTGTTACCGAGTTCCTGTACGTCATCTCTCTAGGGCTACACGCGCTCATCAACTTTTTGCCTTAAAAAAGTGTCGTACAAATGCTGGCATGCGCTCTCCAATTCATAGGATGGTCTCATCTTACAAACAAAACTTCCTTGACATTGACATACTAGAAAGAAGATTGGGTATCTTTAAGAAACTGATATTTAACACGTTGCATAAAATAATTACGTAATCTTTGACTAATATTGCTATATAATGTGGATAAGTATAAATATGTATATTTCTATGATTTTTATGTATATGTATAATAATATGTATATGAATGTGTTTTAAAACCTTTGTGATAAGGTGATTTTAGTGAATTTGTTTCTCCAACAAATTTGTAATATGTGAATAACGTAGTTGATTATACATGTATTTATATTATAGGAATTGTAATTATTAAGTAAGATGTCATGTATAATTGTTTGTTGTTCCCAATAAAATAAAATAAAAAATGAAATAAAAGTAATAGCTAATTTTTCCCCATAATAAATAAAAAAAAAACATAAAAGCGTTGAGATTCCTTTGTGAAAATCATTATAACCTAAACTCATATCTAAACAATTTGTTATTTTTTTTAAAGGGGATAATCCTGGGATTAATTACAGAAATAAAATTTGAAAACAAAATTGATCAACGATGCGGGACTCGAACCCGCGACCTCTCGCGTTCCGTGCGGGAGCTCTTTCCAACTGAGCCAACCGTTTGAGTGGCGTATTAGTGATAAAATCTTGAAATGTCTTGTTCAACTCTCAGGTTGTGGCTTCATCTACAGGATCTACTTTACAGTTGATAACCTGCTCAACCCCAATATTTGCATATTAGGAAATTGACTTGAGATGTCACCATTTCAAGTCTATAATACTTCAAAACCTGAGAGTTGAACAAGACTTACAAGATTTATCAACGATATGCCACTCGAACGGTTGCCTCAGTGGAAAGAGCGCTCGCACGGAACGCGAGAGGTCACGGGTTCGAGTCCCACATCGCTAATAAATTTTGTTTTCAAACTAAAATCATATGTTAACTTTTACTTAGTCCATAAATATTTTGAGCGTCCCACAAATAAGGTGTTCAGCGTGCCCAAAGCAGTTACCAGTTTAAAAACAAAACAGGCATACTTTGATATCATCCATCTTGAGGTAATTAATCCATCTGTTGGCTTTGCTCTTATGAAGTTTGCACTTTTCTCTCAGGATTTTCAAGATGTAATGCAATTTCGCGGCATTGTTGAACGCTGAAAGTTTTATAATCAGGTTGTCGGAGTCTAATGAAGTTTGAGGCTTGAAGAAAGACGTCCTAAGTAATTAAGTGGTTTAGGAACTTTATTTAAAATCGAGTTAGAGACTTTGTGCGAGTAAATTTAGTTTACGTGGCAACCCTACTATTCAATCCCAATATTGTATATTTCATTGAAAGAGTCATTCATGTCTCTCAGCTCCAAAGTCGACATATTTCATTGAAAGAGTCTCTCAGCTCCAAAGTCGACAATGCAGCCCTAAGGCTAAGATCTATAAATCGTACTCAGACTTTGCTCAGATTTTACTTACGTAGAACTCAGCTGAGTTCATGCAATCTTTGATTTGATATTTATTATCATTTGAAAGTTGAGATTATGATGAGCTTAAGATAAGACACTCCAATAGAAAGGTCAAGCGCGCGATTCATTATACACAGTACATTGTGGATTATAATTAAAACTACTTTCACAATAATAAGTTTTCTAAATTATAACAGTATCCAAAACTTATCTGATTATTAGTTCTATTAAAATAAGTGGAAATTGATTAATAATTTGAATTGAAATTAAATAATGAGAAATGCACACTTGATAACTTATTTGGTATGAGAAACGAAACGCAGTATATACGAGAATTTTATAACGTTGAACAACAGCTGTTGTGATGGCGCAAGGAATTGTTGATCTCCATTTTGTTAGGCTTAAAGTCACAGCGTTTTCTAAGTCGCCATTATGGTGGACTTAGTGCCGCTCCCAATATACTATCTACAGATAGATATAAATTACTCCGTCTATAGTCAGTAATTAGCTATCAATAATCTGAAGCTGTCCCAATATACCCGATAAGTCATTTTTATCGCCTTATATTGGGACGCGTGAATTGCAATTTCGATACAAACTTCTATCGCTGGTAAGCTATACGTCCTCCCATTGACAGAAAGCGTGTACGGGTAAGGTGAGTTAACGTAGTAAGTTTATTGGGACAGAAAAGTCAACGATAGTTACGATTTTTATCTCAAGTAGGCCACAACCGGAGATAGAATGAACGTTAAGTGCCCGATATGCTTAAGCTTAGCTCGCACTCAAAGCGATGTTTATAAATACGGACTACGCAAAGTCTAACTTCTATTGATCTTAGATTCAGTGTTTATTACACCCGTGCTATTGCAGTGAACTGTCTAGTATATTTATTATAGCTTAATATATGTCATGGTAAGCTTAAATATTTCTTTAAAATACAGTTTTAATTTAAAATATATGCTACAGTGTCCAGTCCGCCAACGTCCTCGTTCAAATATCGATTTCCCCAAAAACAAAGGAAACTTTGGACCAATTTAATTTAAACCATACGTTGACGTCGGGCCTTCGGTAAACATTGCTACAAAGGTATATGGACAGGTGTATGTTAACGTATCTGTTCACGTTTTAATAAATTTCACAAAGGAATCTCAAAGTTTTTAGGGTTACGCAGCCAAATGGCATAAAAAGGTAACCCTTATACATTCGTCATGTCTGTCTGTTTGTCCGTGTTTGTCACAGCAACTTTTTTACAAAACTACTAGTGGACCTTACAGACGTTTTCCTGTACACACGTCTTAAATTTGAAAAATCGGTCCAGCCGTTAGGAGGAGTTCACTAACATACACATGAGAAGGAGAATTATATTATGCTAGTGGACCCGACAGACGTTGTCCTGTACACATGTCTTAAATTTGAAAAATCGGTCCAGCCGTTAGGAGGAGTTCACTAACATACACATGAGCAGGAGAATTATATAATATGGACGGAATTGAGAATCTAAACCAATCTCAAATTCACTGAAACAAACAAAAAATCATAAAAATCGGTCCAGCCGTCTAGCAGGTAGTTTAATTGTGAATTTAAACCATTCTCGAATCCACCTGAAGACACACACCAATCTCAAATTCACTGGAACACACAAAAATATCATCAAAATAGGTCCAGCCGTTTAGGAGGTAGTTCAATTGTGAATCTAAACCATCCTCGAATCCACCTGTAGACACACAGAAAGTTTCATCAAAATCGGTCCAGCCGTCTAGGAGGAGTTCAGTGACATACACACGCACACAAGAAATATATATATTAAGGTGGACGGAATTGAGACTCTAAACAAATCTCAAAATAACTGGAACACACAAAAAATCAGAAGGTAGTTCAATTGTGTATCTAAACCATTCTCGAATCCACCTGGAGGAGTTCAGTTACAACAGACGCACAAAATAAATATATATATTAAGATTAGAACTATACTGTTGAAACTTGGTAAGTTGATGTATTCTGTGGACCGCATTAACATTTTCATACAAAAATAGAAAAAAAAAACAATAAATTTTGGGGTTTCCCATACATAGAACTGAAACTTCAAAAATATTTTCATCAAACCCATACGCGTGGGGTATGTCTATGTACATATGCGTATGTATGGATACGTCTTAAAAATTTATGTTGAGGTTTCTAAAATTATTTTTTCTAAACTAAATAGTTTGCGCGAGAGACACTTCCAAAGTGGTAAAATGTGAGAATAAGAGAATTATTAAACTAAAAAAGTTATATGATGTACATTACCATGCAAAAACCGAAAATTGGTTTGAACGAGATCAAGTAAGTAGTTATTTTAATACGTATAAATGATGAGAGCTCATTTTCACTGTATGATTTTGAGCAAAGATTTCTTGCCTTTAATAATTAATAATTTAATATCATTTTCCTTTCTATATAACTTTTATATTATATTACTTGCTGCTACGGAACCCTTCTTGGGCGAGTCCGACTCGCACTTGGCCGCTTTGTTTTTATAATATATTAGGTGGACAATTTAAAAATCTTGCCTCAAAAGTGGTCACTGCTGTTCATGCATATTTTGAACAACACTTTTTTAAATTGGATTTTTCAAGGAAAAACTACTTTAGCCGCGTTGGCCATTTCCTCGTCGGGGAAACTCGTTTAAGAGTTGGCGTCACCGACATGCTTATAGCAGTATATCTGTGGCTATACAGCTGACGTATTGTGTCACATTAGTGATGTGTATCTTTACATCTATACATATAAATAAAATTGGAGTGTCTGTTTGTAATATTACAGTGAAATAACCGTATTTTGCTACATGTATATGAATATGTACATACACCAAAATAACATTTCTTATAATTTTTGTCTGTCAGTCTGTTTGTTCCAGCTAATCCCTGAAATGGCTGGACCGATTTTGACGGGACTTTTATTGGCAGGTAGCTGATGTTATAACTGAGTAACTGAGGCTACGTTTATTTTAGAAAACTAAAGTAATGTTGCAATGTCCAAGAAACGGCCGTTCCCTAAAAATAATTTATGTGGCAAAACAACGTTTGCCGGTTCAGCTACTAATATATAAAGTGAAGTAAATGTAATTAATTTCCAAATTTTAATAGGTACTAAAGTTTTAAGTTTTAACTTCTATCGATCAACAGCCTATTTTTGAAGTGAAAGCTTATTTAGCGGCGTTGTGCACTTCTTGGGATGGGGATAAAATGTTAAACTCGCGTCACGACACGAGACCTGATCGAAAATTTGTAAGACAGTTGAATTTATCCTTCTAATTGTATGAAAAATGTTTAATGATATTTAAATAAACGCTATTAATTAACTTATTAATTATTCGGTACAATAATTTTTTCATTGGTTGTATTTAATACTTCTTTATTACAATATTGTTCTTTCTACAAACGTTAAATAGCCCGGGAAAAAAATTTGTTTTAAGGATTTTTGTTTTGTTACTCCATAGAAATATAATTCCTTTCGTAGGTACGTACATAAGTACATACAGACTTACGTACAGTTTTTTATGGAAAATGATTTATGGGCGACAATTTTTTTTATGGAAAAGGAGGAAAAACCAGCGTACGGGTCACCTGTTGTTAAGTGATCACCGCCGCTCGCATTCTTTTCCAATACCAGAGAAATCACAGGAGCGTTGCTGGCCTTAAGGAAGTTGTACGCGCTTTATTTGAAGGCACACATGTCGTATCATCCCGGAAACACCGCACAAGGAAGCTCATTCCACAGCTTTGTAGTACGTGGAAGAAAGTTCCTTGAAAACCGCACAATGGATGAATGCCACATTCGGCGGCAGGAATCAGGTGAAATAGCTCTTGTGTTTTTAATTGAGTTTGCAACAGTTTTCAACTAAAACCCAATAACCCAATTAAAGTTATAGTAACATCACGTGATTCTCCAAATTGACATAATGCGGTTTTCCTTCCTGTACCTTTATCAATAAACAAATGTAATTCATGGGATTTCCTTATCCTGAATCATTAGTCTATTGAACTGAGTTCGATTTAATGTTCTACTTTTACGTTCATTATTAAGGCGAGTCACCGGAGGCTAAGGGGAGAAAACTGGTTTGCTAGATCAAAATTTTTAGGTACTTACTATTAAATTACGCCCTTGCAAAAAATATGCTATATACCTAAAGACATTGTCTAAAGAATGTGCTAAGTTGTTACAGGTTAGGATGTACTTCACTTGATGAAATAAAATCTTGAAACAACCTAAAATTAAAGTCTAAAACGAATTATTTAATAATAAAATTTAATAATAGTGATTTTCATTATTATAATACTAGAAATAAGGTATTGCTTGTAACTAATTCTAGTAGACTTCATAAGATACATAATAGCTTTAAGGGTAAATGTATACACTTTTATAATAAAGTCCCAGCCAATGTTCAGGCATTACCTATAAATAAATTTAAATGTTTTATTAAAAAATGGCTCTGTCGTAAATCCTACTACTCTATAGCTGAATATCTAAGTGATCGGAGAGCCTGGGACTAGATTATAATTATTTTATAGCAATAACAATGATAGTACAATATTGAATATTTTATTAAAAAGAGCGCAAAAAATAGAAAGCTGGAAGAGTTTCTTACGCCGCTTCTCTCCCAGAGCGCCATTTGTTTCCAAAGCATAGTATTAAAAATGACATCAAAAAGAATTCCAAAGGAATCAATTTTGAGAAGATAAATGCTTTTTTTTAATGCTTAGTTCAACAATATCATTTTCTTAATTTTTTTCTTTGGTTTTAAAATTTAATTTTCCCCTGACCAACTATGGATTAGACTTTAATGAGACTAATTGCGTTCGCATTTAAGTGGATCTAAATATTTAACATGATAATTAATTAAAATGTAAGTATGCCCAAATATTGTATCTATGCAGAAAAACTATTTTTTTTAATGAAAATAAGGGACAAGACGAGCAGGACGTTCAGCTGATGGTAATTGATACGACCTGCCCATTACAATGCAGTTCCGCGCAGGATTCTTGAAAAACCCAAAAATACTGAGCGGTACTACAATTGCGCTCGTCAGTCTGAGACGTAAGATGTTAAGTCTCATTTGCCCAGTAATTTTACATGCTACTGCGCCCTTCAGACCGAAACACAGTAATGTTTACACATTACTGCTTCACGGTAGAAATAGGCGTCGTTGTGGTACCCATAATCTAGTCGGCAACCTGTGCAAAAGAGCGTTCCACTGGTAAATCTGTGGGTGAAACATTAAATATTTTATTTTTTTTATGGAATAGAAGGACAAACGAGCACATGGGTAACCTGATGATAAGTGATCACCTTATAAAGCGATACAATAAACGAACATATGAACTCTAAACGGATGGGGATAGAACCGGGGGTCCGTGGAGAGAGAAAACGATTGAAACCAATGTACCTACCACTGACACTTAAACAAATAAGCTTAGATTAAGGATTGATCTCCGCTGCGCTCCAACTAGATACCGCAGGCGTAGTCGCAAAGTGCGGCAACTAATACTACGCCCAAGTGGGCGTTCTTGAGCCAGTCTCGAACAATGTGTGACATTGACGTGCCCATTGTTCTGTTACACTTTGCTAATAGTTGAAGCTAAAATGCCGGGTTGCGTGGTAAAACTTTGTAAAAATAATACTACAAGAAATAAGGAAGGCACTGGGGTCACATATCATCAGTAAGTATTTTGTATTTTATTTTCAATTTAAATTAACACGAAGCGTATATTACAAGATTTTAAAGTACCATTGAGTGTCAAGATGCCACGCACACGAGCATCTAATAGTTGCCGTAATAAAAAGCTATTGCTCTTAAATCTTAGATAGTTCGGTATCTAGTTGGAGCAGAGACCAATCCTTAATCATAAATGAATTAATTAAATTGTAATATTAATGTTACAGAAACTCATTTGGGATTCTACAGTCGAAATTTGATTTATTCGTAACTGTTATTTTCATAAGTTACGTCGTAACAACAAAAATAAATCGCAGATGGAAATACTATCCTTTGATCTTAATATCGAGGATCTGACGAAATATTTAGCGAATGCAAATTTAGATGCGATTTCGTCGCACGCTGGTTGAGTCATAATTATTTATATGGACATTAATGTGTTTGAAATATATTATTACCTCCTTCAATAGTTATTTTCCTATACATTTTGCATTACTTTTAGATCAATCAAAGAGTATGGTCTTAAATATCGATATATATTTAAGACCATACTCTATATACAAGATATATAGTATTATTAAGAGGGAAACTCTATGATAGCTGCAACCATAGACTAAAAATGTTCATGTGTGCTAGTTTTACAGATGTGTTGGTGAGTTAGTGAAGTGTGTAGTATTTTGATTGTAGACAATCCCTGTCACAAATATTGATAAACGGCGTCATATTGACGTATTCAATATTTTAATTTGTAGCACATTATTTTTTATTTTTTTTTTATGGAAAAGGAGGACAAACGAGCATACGGTCACCTGGTGTTAAGTGATCACATTCTCTTGCAACACCAGAGGAATTACAGGAGCGTTGCCGGCCTTTAAGGAAGGTGTACGCTCTTTTTTTGAAGGTACCCATGCCGTATCGTCCCGGAAACACCGCACAAGGAAGTTCATTCCACAGCTTCATACTAAAACGTGGAAGAAAGCTCCTTGAAAACCGCACTGTGAAGAACCGCCACACATCCAGGTGGTGGGGATGATATCCTTTCTTGTGGCGTGTCGTACGAAGGTGGATTTCAATTAATTAATATAATCTTTAGAAAATGCAGTGTTTACTGCGTATATAAAATGTAATATTTAGTATTTAAGTGCATATTATGATATACGAAAATAAACATCACGAAAGTAGTATTGAAGAATTATTGTTTACCTGGGAAATGATTCTATATTTGGATTGGCTATAGTACGTACGTAGTATATGTACCTATAGTAAGTTTGATAATGACTTACGGCCGTTCCCAATATACTATCTACAGATAGAGATAAATTACTACCTCCTACTGTCAGCAATAAGCTGTCAATAATCTGAAGCTGTCCCAATATACCCGATAAGTCATTCTTATCGCCTTATATTGGGACGCGTGAATTTCAATTTCCATACAAACTTCTATCGCTGGTAAGCTATACGTCGTCCCATTGACAGACAACGTGTACAGATAAGGTGAGTAACCGTCGATAAGTTTATTGGGACAGATAAGTCAATGATAGTAACGATTTTTATCTCAAGTAAGAGATAGACTGAATATTGGGAGCGGCCGTTATCAAAATGTATTTGTCAATGTGTGCGTTAGCTTGTTTTTGAATATTCGAATGTGGGCGGCGGTGATCACTTAGTAACAGGTAACCCGTACGCTCGTTTGACCTCCCTTTCCTCCCTTCCATAGACTTTTTTTTGTCAATCACAAAGGTATTTCGTAACAAAACTGTCCTTATTTTAGAAAATATTTATTAAAGTTATACTTCTTTAGGCGCGTTATGAAAAAATGATGAGAGTGAAATTTTAAGATGCATGCGCATCACTGTAACACAAAACTAACAGGTTGAAGTTGGTTCCTAAAATTTTCTACCGTTTGCGTCGTTCGTTATTTTTTTGGTTTCTTCGTCCTTCGTCCATTATTAGGACATGCAAAGGGTTCAAGCACATACAGCCGTATTCATTATTAATTATTATTTATTTATTTATGGTGTATGTGGATGATGCAGCTACTGTACTCAATAACTTTTGTATTAATTTAAATTTACTTTTTTGACTTACTCGTGTAAGACAGTGACTATTTGTCGTTTGTGTGTGTTTGTTGAATCATTTTACATTTTACATATTATATTGTAATTGAAATGATTTGTAAATCGATGTAAATGTAAATCTTGATATAAAAGAATGGCAATAAGTTTCTTGCTACTTCTTCTCATTAGCTCAACCCTTTACGAAGTAGCGGTAGATTCAATAAGAAAAAAAATTATTTTTTTTGACATTCATATGTGTCATTTCCGTGCCCTACGTGAATAAACTGATTTTGATTGGATTGATTAATAATTAATTGTCAAAGCCATCTTTGCAAGATTTTTACAAAAATGTTTTTTCTAAAAACGTAGAATAGCACGAGGAATAAATCATTTTAATGATTTTTGCTTCGTTAGACTAAAGAAGTATAACTTCTTGCGTGTATACATAAGTACACACACATTTTTTTACTGTACATAGCAACTCAAAAAACTTGCACATACAACTATTTACCATAACATACTACATATAACAATACCCTTGCGAGTTCACTCCACGTATACCCAAAAATGTCCACTCTGATGTGGAGTTCAGAGTTAATATGGCGAAGGGCTCTAGTTAAGACTTTGCCGACACATTTGTTCTCGCCATCGGTAGAATTCATATACATAATATAGTCCATATTAATATCAAAATGGTGTCGCAATAAATGTCACATTCACTCCTTGCCATAATTATCTCCAATTCACTTTTATTATTCGAAATAACAAAAAATATTGGTGTTCAAGTAGATGCTGTTGGGCGTCACGGGTTATCCTGCCCAAAATCGGCAGGCCGTATCAGTCGTCACGCCAGCATTAATGAAGTCATCCGCAGGGCATTTGCCGCTCTTAATATACCAGCTGTTTTAGAGCCAGATGGTATTACACGCCGGAATGGCAAGCGTCCATCAGGACGCCATTTTTCCATCAGCCCATGGCTTGGGCAAGGGGAAGGGCGCTGTGTGGGACGCGACTTGCGTCGACACTCTGGCTCCTTCTCATGTCCGAGTTACGTAAGTTGGTGCTGGGGCTGCTGCTTCGACTACCGAAGACAGCAAGCGTCGCACATTTTTCGGTCTCAGTGAGTCTTAAACCTTTGTACCGTTTGGTGTCGAGACACTTGGCCCGTGGAGCCCAGAGGTGCGTACTAGCTCTTTTAATACTATAATATCATTGCGTACTAGGTATAGACGAACAAACCGTGCAACATCTCTAACGAAGATTCGTTAGAGATGTTGCACGGTTTGTTCGTATGTATCTACATCAAGATAGAAATGGAAAGAGAATCTATTGTTACCGTAACCAATTTTGTTTGACAAGTCGTAAACTTGTACATTCTAAGCTTATGATAAAAATATTAATTTCGTATTTAATTAACAGTATTCAATCCATATTGAATAAAAATTCAACTATATTTATTCAAAATAGGATATAAAATCACTTATTGAAAGTCAAAAACTACCACCAATTCCAAAAAAAAAAATGCCTCAGAACTGAGAAGAACGGGCGCAACAAACCTCAACGGGCTTCTAATTTTTTGAAGTGGAAAATTCTATTGCGGCGTTCAGCACTTTTCTTGGGATGGGTATAAAATGAATAAAATAAACTCGCATGAATGAAAGTTGATTTTTCGGAGAGATAAACCTTTTAATGTCAAAAAATAGTAATAGCTCGTAAGTGTTAATCTTTTTATGTAATATAAATTATCATTTTTGTGTACGATAGCGCAAGGTCTTCTGCTTTCCAGATCACCCAGTGTCCCATCTGAGCAGTCTTGTATATATAGTGGCGAAATTTACCTTTGTATTCTAATTTTATTGTAGCTGTTTCTCATTAAAACACTGATAAAACTAATTTTTTTTAAATTGAAACCCAGGTATATCGATTTATCGCCTCCGAAATCCTCTAAATACCTCTGTTTCCGAGATTCAGATTATAAATATATATATCTCTCTCTCTCTAATACATAAAATTCTCTGTTGTTAAACTTTGAACTCCTCCGAAACGGCTTAACCGATTCTCATGAAATTTTGAGTGCTAATTGGGTAGGTCTGAGAATCGGACAACATCTATTTTTCATCCTAAATGTTAAGGGTGGTCCACACGAATTATTTTTTTAATTGTTTTGACATTTTTTTATAAATTTGTTTGATTATGAGTCAGCATTAAAAAATACATACAACTTCCAATTTTCACCCATCTACGGTCAACAGTTACTTTTGTATCGCGATTTTAATATCGGCAATACAACGTTTGTTGGGTCAGCTAGTATATATATATATATTTATATATACAAGAATTGCTTGTTTAAAGATATAAGATATAACAAAGCTATCTGAAGTAGTCAATGATAGAATGTTCGTGATCTCATTGTATGTGATAAGATATTGATAGTGTTATCAATGTAGGAAAGATGTTCGCTATAACTTGTTCATTTAACTCGGCTTTTGGTGTGGAGATTATGAGATTAGTCTCGTGGCGTCAAGTTTAAACAAGATTTACATTGTCAACACAATTTCCATTTTCATGTTTCAATATTAAATTTAACCTCGATGTTAATTAACTAAAGCTGTAATACTTGAGCTTATTATCTTAATATCGCTAATTAATATATATATATGTGTATATAAAATAATGAAAATAGTGTTTGTTTGAGGCCCAATCACGCCGAAACCACTGATCGTATCGATATCCTAGATTGGCGTTGTATTTGTGGGCGGGAACGGCTAGTCATATTATAAATGTGAATGTAAGTTTGTTTGTTACGCTTTCACGCCTGAGCCACTGAACCGATTTTGATGAAATTTAATACAGAGATAGACTAGAGCTTAGGAAAGTACATAGGCTACATTTTATAACGGAAAAATTCATGGTTCCCGCAGGATTTGTGAAGATTTGAAATTCACGTCGACGAGCTTATAACCATACCAATTTTATTTATTTATTTAAGATAGATATCTTAAACATACACATATATGTATATATATTACTAACTGAACCGGCAAACGTAGTTACGCCATATATATTAAGTACCTCACACCTGCTCATCTCAGTTGCATTAAAAATATAGGTCCCGGATAAGTAATAATCACCAATATATTATATAATAAAACCATCTCCGAAATACACTGGTGTGTAATTTAGATAAATCAGCGATAAATTTTTATTCACCTACAAGTTGCCTCTCTTTCTAACGCGTGACTCTTACCTCTTCTGACGACTTTAGGGTACTCTGCATTACCTAGAATTGTGCTTATCTAGTATAAGCACAATAATGTGTTACGAAATTTAAAAGAATTGTTAAAAAACGTTTGTGAGGGAAAGGTTACTATAGCATAAACGATTTTCTTAATGACACCACTGACTGGTAATAAAGCGAACATCCTCAGGCTCTGAGGCAGTCTCTTTTGAATGGGTGGTAGTTTTTGACGTTCAATAAGTGATTTTGAATCTTATTTTGAATAAAAATATTAAAGTCCAAGGTCTCAGCGCCGTACGAAAATATCGAGAAGACTAGGGTCCGTACCAGTTTGGTCTTAGTTTTTACGGAAATGTTACGATCTCTCCAGATTCTTCCAATCTGAGACTTTTATTGTGCTTTGCTTGTTTTATGTTTCTCCATTTTTAAATTATCGGTTGGACGTGAAGTTGGTGACAATCAAAACTAGCGCGTGCGTCACTGCTCGCTCGTGAGTCCCTTACTGGATAGCCTCTCTGTAGAGGCCGCCGCGCGTACGATTTCGATACCGGGAATACGGGGAGACAATTAAGGTATGGACAAAATGTCGATCCTGTATATAAAAACATTGGTTCGTCGCCCGTTTAATTAAAAAAAAAATAACTAGCATTAAGTTTCATTACTCTCAGTTTTAGTTCATTTTTTTTTGTAGCAGTAAGCTACTTATACGTCATATATATAATTAATTAAATTTCACATCATTAATTTTTGTCAGTTTAAGTATAGTGCAGCATAAAATAGTTTCGATTTTCTATTCTATTCATGAATGGATTTTTTTTACTTACATACTAACAATCTATGGAGGAATTATTGTCATTAACATAATTACAAACTATGCAGGAAAAATAGTTACTAACAATCAATAAATATAATAATTGTTACTCATTATTCAAGGATATTAATTGATATTAATACAGTAAGAATCTACGGCGGCCAAATTGTAACTAACATAGTAACTATCTATGAAGGAAAATTAGTTACTAATATTTGTATTTTAACGGAAAGAGAAGGTACGAAGAAGTTGTTTTTTTTTACCACTTTGTCATGCATAAAAATTATGTAATACGAAAATATAAACTCTTACTTTTCATTAGGTACTACCCGATTATATTGTCTCTCGACCTGACATCGATTGTGATGATGTGCAAAAAAAGCATCACTAGGATATTACTATCAACCTCCTGTTTGCTGAAACCACCGTTTAGTACTCTGTTATAATGTTAGCACAGAACACATTAATAAATAAACAAAGACTTATTTTATCTGTATTGTTGATTGATGTAAAGGAGTTGTGATACTGGTTAGGTATTATTATAATTATGAGAAATCAATGAAAGTATCTGGGCTTAGTACAACAAAGTATTTATTTTTGTAACAGTCGTATTATAGCGTAAAAATATATCAATGCTGTTTCGTGCCAAAAGTCAATTGTGTCATTGAGTCACCTAAAGCCATTAGACCATTTTAGGGCAACTTCATGTTGGCTATGTTAACATAAATTGTTGTAATCAATGAAAATCGAACACGCAATCGGCAAAATAGTGCCAGTCTTTGTAATAGTACGATGTTACATTTTATATATGTGTATTATTATTAAGGGTATTATTATTCGGAGTCGAGGTGAAATACATTTTATTAAAATAGCGGCCGAGTGCGAGTCGGACTAGCCCATAAAGGGTTCCGTAGCAGCAAGTAACATAATATAAAAGTTATATAGATAGGAAAATGATATTCAATTTTAAATTTATATATATAATTAATATTTTAAATGGAAAAGCCAAAAAATCTTTGCTCAAAATCATACAGTGCAAATGAGCTCTCATCATTTATGCGTATTAAAAAAAGTACCTACTAGATCTCGTTCAAACAAATTTTTGGTGGAAGTTAGCATGGTATTGTACATCATATATATTTTTTAGTTTTATTATTCTCTTATTTTAGAAGATTCAGGGGGGGGGACACATTTTACCACTTTAGAAGTATCTCTTCTAAAATAAGTAAAAAATTTTGAGAAAACCCTCAAAAGTTATTGTTTTTTTAAAGTAAATCTTTTATAACATCGTCTCAAACTTTTTCGTCCGTGTGTTGCATGTCGCGTGACGGTCGGGCGGCGCCTATAGTTCGCAGCAGCTCACCATGTAGTGTATAGACTATTACTCATTTGTGCCAGTGCTCCACGCTATTTTGTTTGGTTTTGTCAGTGTCAAATCCTTTTCAATCAATATTTTTAACCAGGGCAAGACACAGGGTTCAATGAAAATATTAGTTGGAGATGTAGTCTACTTTTATTATTTCCCATGATCATTCCAGTTTTCCAAGTTGATAAAGCGATTTTTATACCCTTAATTGAATATTATTCCAAACATTTTTAGTTAAATGTCTATAATGTGAAAAATAGTTTCACTTTTACCGTGGTTTCATAAAACCACACAATCCTTTTTGTTTCTATTTTTGTGTAAAAATTGGCGGCCAAAAAAAGTGGCTGTGACATACCTATACGGACATACAGACAGACAGACATGACGAATCTATAAGGGTTCCGTTTTTTTCCGTTTGGCTACTGAACCCTAAAAAGCCTTAAACTAAGTGGTTTTCAACCTTCATTATAAATATTCCTTTAAAATTATTGACTCTATCATACTCGTATATAAGTAAAAAGTAGAACTCGAAGTGAGTAGGGTTGGCAGACGTACTCTAAAATAGAGTATATATGTGTCTTTATCATCTATAACATTAATAGAGTATCCTAAAATACTCTTTTTTAAACAATTTTTACTATACTAGAGCCAGTCATGTAATATTATGCAAACCCATTATAATAACCATTGATTATTTTTATTTCGATCTATTTGGCAGCAGAGAGCAGCTCGAATTGTCGTGGACCCAGTGCTCTGTGAACGGCTGGATCCATTGGCGTTGCTTCATTGTGTGTCTTCTACCGCATTTATCACGGGGAGTGTTCTGAAAAGCTGATTCACCTGATTCCTGCCGCCGAATTCCGGCCTCGCACGACACGCCACAAATTAGTTAGGAGCTTTCTTCAATTTACTACAAAGCTGTGGAATGAGCTTCCCTGTGCGGTGTTTCCGAGACGATACGATATGGATACCTTCAAAATAAGCGCGTACACCTTTCGAATAGGCTGGCAACACCCCTGTGATTCCTTTGGTGTTGCAAGAGAATGCAGGCGACGGTGATCACTTAACACCAAGTGACCCTGGTATGTCCTCCTTTTTATTGAAAAAAAATTCGTATTTGTTGTTAAATGTTGGTATCCCCAATAACTCAAGCCACATTTGGACGTTTCTGAACGCATCCACAAATGTCGTTATGTCAATATCATGCACAAAGAAAAACGTTTTTAAAAAAAAATATAAAACAATGATTCTCTTTTTTGGAACCGTACTGTTTATGTAGGTCCTTTGAAATCAGATATACTCTATTTGTTCTATTCAACGTTGACAGTACTGGTGAGAAGAACATACCTCTCAACGGTCACTCTCTTTAATCAATCAAAAATAGCTGTTATAGTACCAGTGGGAGGCTCCTTTGCACAGGATGCCTGCTAGATTATGGGCCTATTTCTGCTGTGAAGCAGTAATGTGTAAGCATTATTGTGTTTCAGTCTGAAGGGCGCCGTAGCTAGTGAAATTACTGGGAAAATGAGACTTAACATCATATGTCTTAAGGTGACGAGCGCAGTTGTGGGGCCGCTCAAAATTTTTGGGTATTTCATTAATCCTGAGCGGCATTACATTGTAATGGGCAGGGCGTATCAATTACCATCAGCTGAACGTCCTGCTCGTCTCGTCCCTTATTGTCATAACAAAACATACATAACAAATTAGTTGGCAAGGTACTGCATGGTATGAATCGTATTTCAATATAATATATTATATTATTCTTACGAATAGGTCCGGATAAGTAATCACCAACATATTATTATATACTTTAACCTTCTCCGGAATACGCTGCACCTTATGGTATAAGTATTATACCGATTGGTTCAGTAGTTTCTGCAGTATAACCGAAGGAGTAAACCTGCTCTACATTCATTAGTTGGATGCATCAACCTATAGAGCTTGAAATCATAGTTTGTGTAAGGATGCTTCGTGAACACGATGGTCGTGATTTCTGTCACAATAAGTTGTAAATAAAATGTGAACAGATATCCATTGTTAATAACCGAATGATTAGTGACCCTGCCTACTAAGCTAGAGGTCCCTGGTTTGATTCCGAGTAGGTGCAATAATTTATATTATGATAAATATGGTTGTTTGTTTCCGAGTCATGGATGTTTATATGTATTTATGTATGTTTAAGTAAGTATATTGTATTAATTATATAGTTGTCTTGTACCCATAGTACAGGCTATGCCTAGTTTGAGGCAAGATAATTTGTGTAAATACGTGTTAATATTTTATATTATTATATATTGGTTTCCTGTATGGGTTCCTGATGTCGTCAGATATAGCCATGAGAACTTTATAAGGTATTTGAAATGCGAAATCGACGCAAAAATGTTCTTGTTATTATTACAGTGAAGAAATCAGGAAACCTCCATCTCAACGAACATGCCTGATGCGCTACAGTTGGAGTTGGCAACAGTACCTACTCTAAAATAGAGTATTGTATATCATATATTATTTAGGCGGACTCTATAATATTAATAGAGTATGCAAATTGACTCTTTTTTAACAATATGTTATTTTTTAAAGTGGTAACCCTCACTTCTGGCTTACTTTAAAAGGGCATAAAAGGCATTTGTTTTCTCAAAATTAATCCCCTTAGAATTCTTTTAGATGTAATTTCTAATTCTACTACCGCTTAAACAAAAGGGCCTCTGAGAGAGAAGAAACGGCACAAGAAACACTCCCAGCATTCTCTTTTTTGCGCTCTTATTTATTTAAATCAAATATACATTATTGTACTGTTATTTTAATTGCTAAATAAATCATAATCAAGTCCCAGGCTGTCCGATCACTTAGATATTCAGCTGTGGAGTAGTAGGATTTACGACAGAGCCATTTTTAGATCAACATTATAAGGTGTTTTCAGTGTTTTGTCCCAAAAAGGTTCGCTACTCAGCATATTAGTTGGGTGTAACCCAACCTTATGTTACTTAGTTGGGTTATACCCAACTATTACTGTAATATGTGCTAATTGAGAACTATTAACTATTGTATGGAAATATGGATGCTAATATTTCACAGAGCGTCGCTAGATATGACATTGTTACGAATCCAAAACATTAGACAAATACGTATTTATTTAACAAATTGATTCCCGGAGTACATGATAAGCTTGAGCTCTCAAACATATTGACACACTCGAAAAACAACTGCAAACCACTTACATCTATTGATTTTTATCTGATAATGTATTTATTATACTGAGAAGCGGAATACAATATGCGTCATGGGAATTGAGCGACCGCCGTCAGACTATACAACCATATACGGGAAGTATATGGTTGTATAGTCTGACGTGGGAAGCTCTTTTGCACAGGATGCCGGCTAGATTATGGGCACCACAACGGCGCCTTTTTCTGCTGTGAAGCAGTAATGTGTAAACATTACTGTGTTTCGGTCTGAAGGGCGCCGTAGCTAGTGAAATTACTGGGCAAATGAGACTTAACATCTTATGTGACGAGCGCAGTTGTAGTGCCGCTCAGAATTTTTGGGGTTTTTCAATAATCCTGAGCGGCACTGCTTTGTAATGGGCGGGGCGTATCAATTACTATCAGCTGAACGTTCTGCTCATCTCGTGCCTTATTTTCATTAAAAAAATCATAAAAACCTAGGTGTCAGAAAGTCGGAATAGATGAAGAATATTAAAACGATTTAAAACAATTTAGTATCCATTAGTCTCCAGTCAAATTGGACCGCGTTTTAATTTTAGTGATTTTATCGTAATTGTTCTGTGTTTTAACGGATATCAAATAAAAAATTTAATGGTGTCGTTTTCTGTATTAGATTGTGTTCTTACATTTATAGCAACAATTCAACTAAAGACACATTTCACAGTTAAATACTGATTCTTCAATACTACTTTCGTGATGTTTATTTTCGTAGAGCATATTCACTAAAATACTAAATATTACATTCTATACACGCAGTAAACATTGTATTTTCTAAAGATTATATGAATTTAAAAAAAATAAGTAAAATAGAATATTGTATACGTGAATATGACGCCGTTCATCAATATTTGTCATAGGGATTGACCAAAAGCAAAATACTACACACTACACTAACTCACTAACACATCTGTAAAAGTATCACACATGAACATTATAAGTAAATATAAGTTTATGGATATGACATAAATTTGAAATTTGGAACAGCGATAGACTAGAGCCTGGGAAAGGACATAGGCTACTTTTTATCCCGGAAAAATCCATGATTCCAACGAGATTTGTGAGTTGATGAGCTGTAACTATATCGATAGTAGGTTTAGTTTCCCATAGCAATCTTCCTCGAAATAAGATTCATATAATATGTTGGGAACGGGAGCGAAAATGGGAACCAAAACTGAAATAGGACATGAGATAATCTTCAATTTCAAACTTACCTATTATTTCTAAAAACCCTTTATTTACGTGGAGGAATAGCCATTAATTCCATATCTCTAGAAAAAAGTGTACATTTGAAATAATGTCGGTTTTAGTTAGTATTTTTTTGCTTAATCTAGGTTTTTAATGCAATTGTTGTAAATGTTTTTTTAATTTTTTAGATATAGATCCCAGATTGGGTAAACGCCTCCTCCAACTTCATCCACAACTTTCTGTCAAGTCCTTTCTGTATCCATTGTTTTCCCGCTGATTGAGCTCATGTCATCAGCCCACCCTTTTAATGGTCTTCCTACATTTAGTTTTCCTGATGTAAGCCCCTTCCAACGAGTAATTTCTAGTTAGTATTATAATAATACAAAAATATCAACCGTCGCACTGTTAAAATTTCCACACAGAATTCGGAAATTCTAAAAGTTAGTGAAGTCTCTGAACGTTAGTCGAGTTAATTCTCTGGAAATATCATTATATTCAGTGAACACCGAACAAAGAAGTGAAATAAAAGTTACATAATTCCGATGAATCGATTTTTCAAGTGCTTTCTTCAGAAATACAAGCTTGTTGGTTCCTTAAAAATAAGTTTATTTATTTACTTTAATAAAACGGTGTGTGCCAATTACAATAATAAAGTAAGTAATTAATTACATATGAAAAGCTAAACATATTACACAAATAAAATTTGAAAACAAAATTTTATGAACGATGCGGGGCCCGAACCCACGACCTATGGCGTTCCGTGTCAGTGCCCTATTAATTATTTATTAATAACACGGCTTTAATTAATGTAAGTATATATTTAATGGTATAAATTAAATCTTCTTGTCTTTCAACTTTTTAAGAATATTTGTTATACTGGATGTCCTAGAACAGGTGGGACAAACAAGGGCAAACGAAAATAACATATTTTGTATATAATCTTTCAGATAAGCAAAAAAAGTATATTTATATATATGTGTGTACCTGTTAATTATTCCTAAAGTTAATTATAATTAAGTTTAACGTCAATCGCGCGTAAAGATTACACTCAGACACTTTTTTTTCAGGTCACATCATTATAGCAAAGTGACTCTACCTACTTGTAAACTGAATCTTTGCCACTATATAAAAATCTATTGGCTCGATCTGTATGTCCTTTTATGACTTAATAACAGCTTGACCGATCATGACAAATTGGTGTGTAGTGAATGTGCAGTTTTATTTCTTGTGATACGATGGCAATAATTGTAAATATCGGGATGAGCTTGTTCTTTTTCTTATTAAAATTAATTTGGCTTATTGTATTAGCGTATAAAGGTGCAAAGAAGAATTTCGATTATTTAAACCTAATTATGATATTGTAATCGAAGACTAAAAGCCAAAATTAACAATACAATAAGAAAGAAGACCAAAGCTTGGGGATCCAGTGGTCTGTGAACGGCTAGATCACTTGGCGTTGCGTAGACGGTAGAGACGTCGCTTCATTGTGTGTCTTCTACCGCATTTATCACGGGGAGTGTTCCGCTGATTCCTGCCGCCGAATTCCATCTTCACACAACACGACACAAGTTAGGATATCATCCCACCATCTGGATGTGTGGCGGTCCTCCACAGTGCGGTTTTCAAAGAGCTTTCTTCCACGTACTACAAAGCTGTGGAATGAGCTTCCTTGTGCGGTGTACACCTTCCTTAAAGGTCGGCACTGCTCCTGTGATTTCTCTGGTGTTTTTGCAACGTGAGCGGCGGTGATCACTTAACACCAGGTGACCCGTACGCTCGTATGTCGTCCTATTCCACAAAGAAAAAAAAAAAACCAAAGCAAAAGATGTAGCCGTATCTGTTCTACGTTTAAAATGGCAATGAGCTGGACATATACAAAGAACAAAAGACTAGAGAGAGTATATAAATAGGAAACGAAATCGAGGCAGCCCTAATAAGAGATGGAGAGATGACATAGTAGTAACAGCAGGAAAGATGTGGACAAGAGTTGCAAGAGATAAGAATGAGTGGTAATTAATCGAGGAGGCTTTTACAGATAAAGACGGTTCTAATATCGAAAATAATGACTAATAATACTAACAAAATACTTTTACTTAAAACAATGAAACACATTCTCATAAATACAATTTATAAAGAAATACCTAAATGCATAGATGTAAGGAAATAAAGCTCTAAATAAATAAATATTTATATCAGTTTGTTTTTTAAGTTTTCATGTCTTAACTATACATTAATTATGAAATTTTGTATAGAGTGTGTACACAATATTTAATGATAGTCGGTAGTACAGGAAATCAAGACAAAAAGAGAATAGTAGGGTACCTACTACTACTTTTCCTAAAATTCGTAAGAGTTCGTAATGGTACAAATAATTAAAAATCTCGATTAGTACCTTTGTAATAAAACATTCGTTTAAAGTTTTTATTTGGGATATTATGCATTCAATAAGATATAAAAAAATACATCTTAATTTTTGATTTGTAGAGATTTAGAAGCAGATTTTTTTATAAATACATATTCGTAATAAGTAATGTTATGTAGATCCATTCAAATAGTCATTTTACTCATTGTTTCTAAGTCATTTGAAGTAATAATGCTACAAAAAGAAAAACACAGTGTCTTCTTCTTTACTAGAGAACGTAAGACAATTTTTTTCATTCTAAGTTAGAATAATTATAAAATTATGTGATAATTTAATTCCATATTACCCTCTTTGTGTAGATCGTCATTAATGGTATAAATTTGTTAGAATAAATAGTAATCTAGGCATAAAAAATTAACTCTACAATATTTTTCAGTTATACGATGATGTTAGTGTCAATCCTGTTTGCCATTTATAGACAACTAGGTTAAAGCAACATTAATTATATAACAAGATTAAACTTGATCAATACTTACCACTAAATACGACAGGAATTAACATTATCATAAATGTTACTGATAACCAAACCTTTACAACTAAAACTAAAATCACAGTTCCATCAATCAGAACACTTCTAAGAATAATATTTAGTAAAACAACATCGAGACAAACACAAAACGATTTGCGAAATTAACAAATTCACAGTAGACTATAAATGGCAATTACTTAACAAAAACAGCAAGAATAAATCTACTTACTTGCTGAACTACAGCGTACTATAGCAATTGTCAAAACATGAACACACAGATAAAAACACCAGATATTAAAATCACACACGATTTATTTGATATTATGCACGCGATATGAAGCGGTCATTGAGAGACGTTGTACTTGTTCGCGGTATGGAATAGACTGAAGGCTTGGCTCGTGGCTGAGGTGAGCCGGGCTAATACTTCCCCCCTTACCGCGACGCCCGCCCAGGCAAGCCGGCTGCGAGCGAGGGTCATAGATTAAGTGTATCGAACAGAGGTTTTAATCGGGACGATTTTTGGAGTTTTAAAGCAAAAAAAATGCTAACAAGTTATTTTTTTGATGAAAATAAGAGACGAGACGAGCAGGACGTTCAGCTGATCGTAATTGATACGCCCATTACAATGCAGTGCCGCTCAGGATTCTTGAAAAACCCAAAAATTCTGAGCTGCACCACAATTGCGCTCGTCACATTGAAACATAAGATGTTAAGTCTCATTTGCCCCGTAATTTCACTACCTACGGCGCCCTTCAGACCGAAACACAGTAATGTTTACACATTAGTGTTTCATGGCAGAAATAGGCGCCGTTGTGGTACCCCTAATCTAGCCGGCTTCCAGTGCAAAAGAGCCTCCCACTGGTCATAATTGATAATGTATTTAATTCCGATTAGCGGATACTCCCAATGGAGAATCCCTCCCTTCCCAAGAGAAAGTCGCCTTCGATGAAGGCTTAGAGGGCACTTGTCCAAAGCCAACCTCAGGCGGTGTTTAGTGGGTAGGCACTTACCTTTTTACGTGATTCCCACAGACACAGGCTGCGTTGGTATGCATGAGCATTCACCACCTCCCTCCCGTCGTTATCCTGGAGGGTAGTTCTTTCCCTTTGCCTGGGCGCAAAAAAACTTTATTTATTTTATTTAAATAGTGCCTATTCGTTCTAGGGTATCTCTACCAGTCCAACAATGAATAATGTCTTTCGATTTGCATTTAAAATGATATTTAATCGTATTCAAGTGTGACGTAACCAACCTCTTGAAGACTCACTGTATAGACTTTTTCATTAGTTTTTTATCTGGTCTCTTCAATAAAGCAGCTTATATATATTTTTTAAACCTTTGAGAAAAATATAGATAAGGCTCTATGTTCTCCCTAGTGCTTTTAGTTAGTTCTGTCTCTTGGCCCAGTTATGTCAAGAATATTTTCCATTGAATGCCCTTATGATGGAAGGAAAACCTATCGGTAATTAAAGACTTTCTTTTTGAGATGAAAATATTGAGGTTATGAAATTCAGTATATATTAAGTCCATGTATATTCCACTATAGCACCGTACTTCCTCAGATAAGTTTTTTCCTTGTCCCTATATAGACACTATATGTCAGGAACTTGTGAAAACAGGAGCTATAAAATTAAAGTCAAAGTCAAATAAATTATATTCAATTAGGCTTAAACTAAAAGCTTTTGAATCGCCAATATAAATATTTAAGTATATAATTTGAATTACGGAGTATACTACATGTTCGGAAAAAGTAGAGCTCGTGAGAACAACATGCAAGAAACTCAACGCCCATTCTTGTAAAATAATTGAGTATTTTAGAATGGCTGTAATATAAATAACAAATTAGTGTGTATAGTGCTGCATGCAATATACGAATCGAAGTTACAAGCGTTTTAAATATCAAATATTTCATAAAAAGTTCTAAAGAATAAATTCTACTCTCTAATATTGGGAGGCTCCTTTGCATAGGATGCCGGCTAGATTGTGGCCTATTGTTGCGGTCAGAAGGGCGCCGCGGCTAGTGAAATTACTGGGCAAATGAGACTTGACATCTTATGTCTCAAGGTGACGAGCGCAATTGTGGTATTATATACACAGAATTTTTGGATCTTTCAAGAATCCTGAGTGGCACTGCATTGTAATGAGCAGGGCGTATCAGTTACTGTCATAACAAAAACCTATAACAATAAATTATCTAATATTGAACGCATCAACCTTTGGAGCTTGAATGCATTGTTTGTGTAAGGATGCTTCGGGAAAATTAGCCTACTTGAAGTCCTTCTAAACTATGTATTTATGTAAGTACAAATAAAAAGCTGTTTATAAAACGCACAAATTCGTACGGAGTCCTCAGTGCATCACCACACTACGTTTGTACGGTTCTCTTACGTGTTGAATTTCATAATAAGATGATGATAAAAAATGTTTTAGAATTACATTATCCTTCGCACTACTATTAAGTGATACAATAGTTTAACCGCATGACGAATTTAACTCAAAGTAGTACGTTGTGAGTAAAGTATGACACATCACAAGATAAATACATAATAAATATATTGGGTCAATGTAACTAGTTTTCAATTCTCAATTGAAGTCATAAAATATCTATAATTTCTTTAGCAATGATCAGATAATAAATGTTGCTCTTAATAGCAACAATAGTAAGGTGATAACGTTAATACAATCTTACGTAAAACATTTAAATATTATTAACATAGATTTAGATCTGATACTTCAGACGTACAATATTTTTTTTATTTATAAGAGGAAGCAAACGGGCAAGAGGCTCATGTGTTGGGAAGTTGGTGAATCAACCACCCATCGACATCCGCAATACCGGGGGTCAGTGAGAGATGCTCTATAGTCTATAAGTTTGAAGGTAACTTAATAAGTAATAATGTAAAAGTATGGATACATACCAGTCACCTTTTTGCTCTTAATAGTGATTTTTATTATTATAACACTAGAAATAAAGGATTGCTTCTAACGAATTCTAGTAGGCTTCATAAGATACATAATAGCTTTAAGGGTAAATGTATACTCTTTTATAATAAAGTCCCAGCCACTGTTGAGGCATTATCTTTAAATAAATGTTTTATTAAAAAATGGCTCTGTCATATATCCTATTACTCCACAACTGAATATCTAAGTGATCGTACAGCCTGGGACTAGATTATGATTATTTTATAGCGATAGAAATGACTGTACAATATAATATATTATTTTTATTGAAAAGCGCACAAAAAAAAAAGAATGCTGGGAGAGTTTCTTGCACTGCTTCTTCTCTCTTAGAGTGCCATTTTTTTCCGAAGCGGTAGTAGTATCTAGAATATTAGAAATGACATCAAAAAGAATTCTAAAGGAATCAATTTTGAGAAATTAAATGCCTTTTATGCCTTTATGGGTAAAAATTGTATATCATAAAAATACTCAAATGTAAATTTCTTTGGTGCTCCTGTGTCAAATTCTTTTTATAAGACACAAACTTACAGATTTTAAATGAAAAAAATGTTAACTAAATTTTATGAACGCTGTGGGACACGAACCCGCGACCTCTCACGTTCCGTACGAGCGCTCTTTCCCACTGAGCTAACCGTTCAAGTGACGTATCGTTGATAAGTCTTGATTTGTCTTGTTCAACTCACGGGTTGTGGCTTCATCTACAGGATCTACTTTACAGTTGATAACCTGCTAAACCCCATTATTTGCATATTAGGAAATTTACTTGAGATGTCGCGCTTGCTAATCTAAACAATTTGTTATGTTTTTAAAGTGATAACCTTCACTTCTGGGATTAATTACACAAATAAAACTGAAAACAGAATTTTATGAACCGAACCGCGACCTCTCGCGATCCGTGCGAGCACTATTTCCAACTCAGTCAACCGTTCCAGTGACGTATCGTGTATAAGATCTAAATTGAATCTAATATCTAAATTTTATTTAACAATGATGATAATATTATTAAGTGTGTTTAAAAGTAATAAAGAGCAGCAAAAAATAAAATTTTAACGAATTTGTTGCTTGATGAAATTTATTATTCATACAACACGTGTAACCTTAATGTCGCTTCTATATTGTTAATCTGTGCCTCGTAGCGACACCCCACTGTTTTCGATCAAGCTAGAAAGTATGTTTCATTCATGAAACAATTAGCCTTAGGCGCTTTTCAAGACAAACTATTACGTATAACGTTGTATCTTGTCATGAAATGTATAGTTGGAACTTACGTAAGTATCACATCGATCGAGGAATGAGGGTAGCTTGTAATTTTATTACGACGTTCGTATGCCATGAATGTATTGTTCTCGTCTTTCATAAGAAAACACAAAGGAATTTTAAACAAGTTAGTACATTACTGTAAACTTGTTTATTCATCTCAGAATTATTTTGAACACACTTGAAACGGAACGGGTATTTAATGTTTTTTTAACTTTAGTAAACTTATGATATATTTTTTTTATCTTTATTCAAAAGACTAATTCCAATGATGTTATTACTACAGGCAACCAATCAAGTATTTTCATACAAAGAAAGAGACATTGCTTCTTTGTTTTCCTACAACCGTATTTATCACTGGGAATGTTCTAAAGTTGTCCTAATTCCTGTCGCCGTGTTCCACTTCTGCAACAATCGCTTTAAACTTAAATTATCAAACCATCGAGATTTATACTATTGATAATGTTATGTATGTATGTACATAGGCCCATAAGTAAATTTGATAGAAACTGTCATAACCACAATGTTAACACCAGGAACAGACATAAACTTATAATGCCTACTACTCGGATAAGTCGAGTTAGTAAGTCTTTTGTTGGGCGTTGTATATGCTTTTACAACAAGGTCTCAGAAAATATTCAAAGCAAATGTATTACTTAATTCAAAAGAATTGTTAAAAACATTTGTGTGGTAAAGGTTTACTATAACACAAATTACTTCCTAATGATACCACAGATTTGGAATATAGTGACCGCCGTCAGGCTATAAAATAATAAATTTTATTGTACGATTTTACATTGTAACCATATTTTTATTACCCGCTGAGTTTGTTGCGCCCGTTCTTCTCGAATCTATTCGAATTGGTGGTAGTTTTTGACTTTCAGTAAGTGATATAATATCCTATTTTGAATAAAAATATTTGAATTTGAATCTGGCCTTCCCCTACAATACGGGTTTCAAGGACATTTCAGCCACTTTTACCAAGACAAGAGATGTTGCATCCACATCCTTCTCTGTACTTTGTTTCTAGGATCTGATCGCAAGTGATAAGCCTTGCCCATTACAATCCAGTGCCGCTCAGAATCTTAGTAACAGCCATCTCAAAGCCTAAGCAGCCCGTTATTTTGTAAAGTTTTATGTAGTCGTTTACAGATTTCTTCGAAAATTAGTGCAGTGGTTTCCCCTTGCCTTCTGCACCAGGCTTTTGGGTATATTAGTCCCAAGGTTACTAATGCCTCATCCAGCTGGTTGCCCAGCCGGGCTTATGGTTACACCGCCATTGGTCGGTCACCAGAGCCTCGTCCGTTTCAGGGGGCACCGTGGGAGGGCGAGTTTTACAGTTAGAGCCGGTCAGAGGAAAAAGATTGACGCGTTGTTGTTGTTGGAGAAGGATGTTTCGCATATCGTGGACGACCAAGAGAACAAAGAAGTCTATCCTGGAGCAACTTCGGATTGGCACTTGATTGTCCACAATTTGCTATCAAAAGATCTTGGGGTATTTTGGGCCACATTGCCCGACGCCTTTCCAGTAACTTAGATTCGCAATTTCATAAAAGAGGTCACTTGTTGAATCCAACTCGGCGTTGGGGAAGCTCCGTAAAAACTTCTCGTTCCAAGTACAACAGTGTCTGAAGACAAAGATTTTTAACCAGTGTGTGTTGCCAGTGATTGCTTACGCTACGCAGACGTGGTCGCTAATTATAGGCCTTACGAGAAAGCTCATGGTCGCTCAGAGGGCGATGGAGAGGACTATGCTCGAAGTTTCCCTGCGAGATCAAAGCAGAAATGAGGAGACCCGTAGGAGAACCAAAGTCACCAACACAGCAAATGATTGCGAAACTGAAGTGGCAGTGGGCAGAGCACATAGTTTGACGGACAGATGGCCGTTGGGGCAGTAAAGCCCTCGAATGGCGACCACCTACAGGAAGACGCAGTTTTGGTAGGCCCCCCACAAGATGGACCGATGATCCGGTAGAGATCGCCGGAAAACGTTGGATGAGGGCAGCGCAGGACCGATCCTGTTGTAAATTTTGGGGGAGGCCTTTGTCCAGCAGTGGATGTCTTCCGGCTGATGATGTTGATGATGATGACAGTCATAGGCAAGGTGGAGTGTAACTGTAACTGGTTGTCCTTAAATAAATAAATAATTCTCAGTGCGACTAACTGATGGACACTGTTATTTATAGCTCACTGCTGA
Organism: Leptidea sinapis; assembly: GCF_905404315.1. Lineage (NCBI taxonomy): Eukaryota > Metazoa > Arthropoda > Insecta > Lepidoptera > Pieridae > Leptidea > Leptidea sinapis. The sequence goes on from NC_066268.1 coordinate 5,140,375, forward strand.
TATTGATTTCATTCTTGAATCTTATTATGACAATCTCAGTAAGATGACGACCTTCAGACGGTTGAAGGATTGATCTTCCCAAAGGGATGCTACGTTTACCCATGAAATACCATATACGCATATTTAAAAAAAAATGTTATTATATTTTTATCATCGCTAATAAAACCCTCGCATTATGTCTTTATGTATCTACGGTGTGTGCGAATTGATGCATCTAACTACATTTTACTAATTAATTCATATTTACTTTATTTTACTTACTCATGTTAGGCATTGAGTAGTTGACGTTTGAGTATTTCTGTAATTGAAGTAATTTATATAATGATGAATTCTTCTAATTAAATTCTGAAGTGCTGGAAAACGTTAATAAAAGAAAACTTTTGACATTTATTTAAGCTGTGATTGATTAAAATATGCAACGAGGTTTCAACTGCATTACTACATACTATACATAGCAGCCTAGCGAAACTCTCTAAGAGAAAAGGGATTCACTCGATGTTATGAAACGTGCAATCATTGATAGATTAACAGATGACGGCTATAATCTTGTGAACAAAACGGAGATCCACTACGTTTTTAAGCAACTGTTCGCTTTCAAACTTAGCCGGATTAAACTTCGAAGCTAATCGCGATACTGTAATTATTATTATTTCAAAGTTATGTCAAATGACTGCACGTTTCATAATAAACTAAAACAAAAAAAATTCTTAGGCAGTCTCGCCTCTTATTACGTAGTATTTGCATCCTCTTTTATACACAGTGCCGAATCCATGAGAGCCAGGATTCAGAGGCGTTCATTAGGTTTGCGGTAGGCTCCTGGTTAGGATGCGTAAGTTTTTACTCAGGTTAAATTTTGTGCTCTTTGTATTAATTCTTTCAAATTTGTCAGCACCTTCATTGTCCTCAATTATCAGTCAGCGTCCTATTTGATTCTTTAGACTACAGAGTATGCAACCCATGGGCCTGTAGCCGACTAATTTTAAAAGCTAAATTTTTTTGCAAGAAATTTTTGCACTTTGTGGAATCAATCTGGCTGCTGTTTTCCCGAACCGATACAACTTAGGGACCTTCAAGAAAAGAGCATCGTATCTCTTGACACCTGATAATGCGGATGTCTACGGGTGGTTGCCTCACCTCTTCCCATACCGTGAGCCTCTTGCCCGTTTGCCCTCTCTTATATTACATAAAAAAGCAAAGGCCGTCTTCACACCGAAACAGAAATAAAGCGTACCCACCACGAATGCAGTAGAAAAAGGCGCTGCTGTGAAACCGAGCTAATAATAAGCTGACAAATAATATTTCTCAACAATACAATAACAATAAATAAAATAAACTATTCTTCAGTTTTATCAACAGATAAACAGATGTACATAAAATCACTAAGTCTCAGGCTTAAGATAAACGTGATCTATGGAAAATTTGATAAAAAATGGTTTTGAAATGAAGGCCATGTACAACATAATCATTAGATATTGGCTTGTGGAGATTTGAACATTAAATTAATGAAAAAACTTTAACGAAATAAACCAAAAATAATGATAATCGTATCTAGAATTAGATTAATTAGTTAGATTGCATAAAAATACACAATTATTTTCATACTTTTTAGCGCATATTATATGTATTGATTTGGAATAGTGTTTTTAAAGTCAGTTTTCTTTTGTTAAATTTATTTTTTAATTTTTAGTAATAAGTTAATACTTTGTCTAAATATCTGTAGATCAACTAAATTGCAATGCAGCAATGAATGTAAGCACATTGCAATTTGATTACAAACAGTTAGAAATTCAGCCACAGATCGCACTCTTACTGTAAGTCGTTAAGGAGTCCCATTGATCATCATATTTGACTATGACAATTACTTGACCATAATTACGTTACGGTATGTGACACAAATATCCGGATAGCATAAAAAAGATTCGGCTGAGTATGGTTAATTTGCTCATAAGAATTGAAGAGTTCCATTACTTTGTCATGGATACCATAATCAGAACCTCACCAAACTATCATTGAAGTATATCCTTTCCAATAAAAAAACAATCATCGAAAACGGTTAGCGCGATATTGAGTTATTCGTAAATTTGTCGCGCACATACTTATAGCAAATTTAAGACTTTAATGGTTTTCTCATGGATGCTATTGTCAAATCTGGACCAAATTGAAATTTGGTAACCAACAGGAAGCACCATCTTTAACTAAAAAAAGAATTAGCAAAATCAGTTCACCCAGTAGAAAGTTATGAGGTTAAGGAAAGTTACGACAAACATAAAAAAAACACACCGACGAATTGTGAACCTCCTCCTTTTTTGAAGTCGGTTAAAAAGTACCGAAAGCCCTCTATCTATCCTTTCCATTTTGTGAAACTGCTCGCGCGGTATGCCTCAGATCGGCGTGATTTTGTCGCTCGCGCAGCGTTCTGTCAATGCGTATTATTTTACGTGTAGCAATGGATTGAATGTATCAGAGAGCTATTGAAACAAGCTATAACACAATGCAAAATAAACCATCTTATAAACAAAATAAGGGTCAGAAAGTGGTAAGGGTGTAGAGTGCCGTACGGCACATTCGATTCTCCTTTTTATCTCAGTGACACAACTGCCGTCATTGTTAATTTAAGAGCCCAAGTATATGTAGTGGTCGAAGTTATATATGACCGGAATGTTACTGATGTAATTTGTTAACTTTAACACCAAGATCAAATATCCCACCATAACATATGATCCCATGGCAACACACCTGACTTAATAAAGTATCTGATGGAAAAAGCAAGCACCAGAAGGCTTTTTAAATTTAAATACAAGCAATAAAAGTCCAAGCAGCAATAAAAAGCCTGCCACAAAACAATTTCATTTCAATGCAGTGTTCGTAGGCAATAAAGAAAGCTATATTCCCGTGCTGAAGCTTGGGTTGATAAAAATTTTATAACGTTTAAATATATTTCATAGTTTTAAAGGGGTTGCGTACATATTATGTTAATTCTAATTGACCTAGTAATAAGAGCACACGACATAAGTTTGCACACAACAGTTTTTTCTATTCTTTATTGGAAAAAAATTAAGATTTTTTCACATTTAATTGGATATTGTTCTAGTAAATTATGATCTGTCCGTTTGCGCAAGGAATACGTTTATTTTCTTAGCTACTCGAGTCGATTTTACCAAAACGAACGTTACATAGTCGAGCGTGACAGCTTAGTCTCATTCAATACCCACAACTTAAGTGCTTAGCGTGCAAATAGAAGTTTTCACTTCAAAAACTTTTTTTATGACAAAAGACACAAGACGAGCAAGACGTTGAGCTGATGGTAATTGATACGCTCTGCCCATTACAATGCAGTGCCGCCCAGGATTCTTGAAAATCCAAAAATTCTAAGACTACAATTTCGCTCATCTCCTTGAGAAATTTATTTATTTATAAAAGCACATCATATCATATTATACAATACAATTTATAAATCTTATGTTACAATTAATAGTTCTAAAGCATAATAAAGACATAAGATATTAAGTTACGTTTGCCCAGTAATTTCCCACATTACTACTTCACAGCAGAAAAAGGCGTCGTTATGGTGCCCATAATATAGCCGGCATCCTGTGCAAAGGATTTATCACGGGGAGTGTCCCGAGGAGCTCTTTCACCTGATTCCTGCCGCCAAATTCCACATTCGCACGACACGCCACAAATTAGGATATTATCCTCACCATTTGGATGAATGGAAAGACACGTTCTTCCATGTACTACAAAGCTGTGGAATGAGCTTTCTTTTGAGGTGTTTCCGTAACGATACGACATGGGTACCTTAAAAAAGCGCGTACACTTTCCTTAAAAGCTGGCAACGCTACTGTGATTCCTCTGGTGTTGCAAGAGAATGTGAGAACGATTGACCTCCTTTTCACAAAAAGAAATAGTAAAGCAACGCCTTGTGAGGCATATGTTGGTCACTTTGCTCCGACATTCTTGACGGTCTTAAGCTTTATATTTCTCTTCTCTACAGGTCTTTCATAGTCTTGCATGTGCCGTGACCATTCGTCGCCAGGTGCAGTTCACCTTAAATAATCCAATCTAGGGCTAAAGGAAGATGTTCATCTAATGGTAAGTAAAACGATTAAATTATTAAAAGTTTCGTGCGTCATTATTAGTTTATTTATTAATACGGCTTTAATCACGTTTTGTCGGCCGTACCGACTAGTTTCGGACCATTCGGAGGTCTTCCTTCCTGCCTTTCCTGCCTTCATATGGGTGAGTGGGGTAGGTTCGCGAAAACGGCCCACCTCTTACTGCGGACTTGTGCTCGTAGTGCGCGGCTGGACAGGGTGGGGGGCGCCGGTGGTGATGACGAGCACGGTATCACTGATACTGTATCACTATTGGTGTCCACGGGTGCACAGAATGTACTCACAATGTTCACTGCGTGATCATCGGCACTATGGGTCTTATATGCCGAGGTATTGCTATCTAACTTACGTACACTGCAGATGTGCCCGGTGAGTCTGGTTTTTATGTTGCGTCCCGGTTCTCAAATATAGCCTTTGCCGCACTCGCATGGAATTTCGTAGACGCCAGGGTTCGCCAGAGGGTCCCGATCCTTAGGAGATCGCAGAAGTCTACCAATCTGCGTCAGGGGGCAGAAACTTTTTCTAATGCTATATTTACGGCATAATTAATAGGGGTCCAATTTGAGCGGGTCCCGGCATATCTACCATACATGAGAGGGATAACGGATCAAATTGCACTCGTTATTTGTGTTGTTCAGTTTTGAGCAGATTGAGCAGAGTATTAATTTAATAACCACTGCTTCTATTGAGCAGTGTACTAATTTAAGCAAAGATTTGGAATATTTTCCAAAAATTAAACAATAAAACAATAGGGGACTCCTCTAGCAGTGTAAAAACACAATGTAATATAACAAGTACTAGAATAAGTAATAATTGTAAAATTGCAAACCTGATGCACGGGATGAGCTCATCTTTAACTTCAGTGGTCATCAGGTGGCAAGTGCGTTTAGCAGAGAAAAAGCTACACGTGGCGGCCCTCTTATTCTTGTAAGTAAATTATTTAAATTCAAAGAACGAGAAGATATTGTGGGCCTCTCTGTTGAACGTACAATTGAAATAGCCTGTGCAGAGCTCGAGCGCGCCATTGTTGTTAGTATATACAGACCCCCCAGATGCAGTATATGAATTATTTGAAAGTGTATTGGAGGAGGTTTTATTAAAATTATGTGAGTCTAAGAAGTATATCATGATATGTGGTGATTTTAATATTAATTTATTAGAAAAATCCTCAACCAGTATTAGATTCAGATCTTTATTCAAATCATATGATTTAACCAATATTTTCTTAGAGCCTACTAGAGTAACTGGCACCTCCAAAAGCTGTATTGATAACATATTTACCAATTATAAACTCATTTCTCAGGCAATTATTAACAAACTGAGTTCAGATCACTTTGGTCAGTTAGCCTCTTTTAATATTGAGGTCAATAAATGTACTAAAATTAAAAATAATAATATGGCATAAAAGGAACTTCGTTCGATCTTCTGACTTCATATCAAAACAATAGAATTCAGAGGGTCGACGTGAATGGCAGGAGATCTCCTGGGACTCCTCTCAGTATGGGGGTACCACAAGGGTCTATTCTTGGACCGTTCCTCTTCCTTATCTATATAAATGATCTTCCTAATCTTATAGAGAAAAAACATAAGGTAGTATTGTTTGCGGACGACACTTCACTGATTTTCAAAGTGAAAAGAAACCAAGCTATGTATGACGAAGTGAACGATATTTTATCTGACATCGTGTACTGGTTTAGCGCTAATAACCTATTGTTAAATAGCAAGAAAACTAAATTCATTAAATTTACCGTACCAAATGTCAAAAATGTAAATGCAAATGTTTTGTTAAACGGAGAGGTGATAGAACCGGTGGAATCTGCTATATTTCTTGGCATAACTCTAGATTCCAAATTACAATGGGGCCCCCATATTGAAGGATTGGCGAACAGACTTAGTTCTGCAGCATACGCGGTTAAAAAAATTGAGGCAAGGCTGCTGATATTAATACAATATTTGTGCTGCAGAAGAGGGCTATTCGCGCTATTTATAACCTAGGTCCTAGAGAATCATTGAGAGCAAAATTCAAAGAAATTAACATCTTGACTGTTGCTTCTCAATATATTCTTGATAATGTAATGTATGTTCATAGGCACATAAGTGAATTTGCCAGAAACTGTCATAACCATAATGTTAACACCAGGAACAGACATAAACTGATGATGTCTACTACTCGGCTTAGTCGAGATAGTAAGTCTTTTGTGGGGCGATGTATATGCTTTTACAACAAGATCCCAGAAAATTTTCAAAACAAAGGTGTTACGTTATTCAAAAGAATTGTTAAAAAACGTTTGTGTGGTAAAGGTTACTATAACATAAATGACTTTCTTAATGATACCACAGATTGGGAATGGAGCGACCGCCCTCAGGCTATTAAATAATAAGTTTAATTGTACAATGTTACTTTAATTGTAAAACATATTTTTGATGAAAAAAAAGCCCGCTGAGTTTGTTGCGCCCATTCTTCTCAGGCCTGAGGCATTCACTTTGGAATGGGTCGTAGTTTTTTTTGACTTCCAATAAGTGATTTCACATCCTATTTTGAATAAAAATATTTGAATTTGAATTGAATTTAATAAGCCAGTAATTTCACAAGATACTCCCTCCAAAGCAAAACACAATAATGTACAAGTACACAAATGCTTGCCGGAATAAAAGCAACCCTTGTTATATCCATTTTGCATCCTATGCAAAAAGTCTCCTACTGGTAAAGGTGAGTAGACTCCTAATACTTATATCCCCGATTGGCTTGATTCTTTGGCCTTGCGTAGAGATATGGGCTCTCTCTGCATCTTCTACCGCATTAATCACGGGGATTGCTCAGAGGAGATTTTCAGGTTGATACACCGAATTCTGGACTGTAAATGTGAAATTCCACCGCATCGTGATGTTGAGCATTTTACCACCGCGAGAGGAAGTTCTTGCCTAGCAGAACCACTTTGTGTAATCAATTATCGGCTGCAGTTTTCCTGAACCGGTACGACTTTGCGACCTTCAAGCATAGAGCATACTATGATCTTAACGGCTGGTAATACAGCGACGACCTCTGGTTTTGTGGATGTCCATGGGCGATTGGCTCACCACTTCACATCTTGTTAGCTCCTTGCCCGTTTACCCTTGCCCCTACTCTTTATATATTCGTATATTCTTTATATAATGTAACCAGTGGGAGGCTCCTTTGCACAGGATGCCGGCTAGGTTATGTACCACAACGGCGCCTATTTCTGACGTGAAGCAGTAATGTGTAACCATTATTGTGTTTCGGTCTGAAGGGCGCCATAGCTAGTGAAATTAGCGAATTGACTCAATTATTCATTCCGACCAAAAAATTACACGAATGTTAAAGTATTACATTTTCCCATTAACCACCACTTAAAAGTGTAACACCAATCCAATTCTGTACTTTTAAATCGCCGCATAATTGCAGTGTTGCCATAGATCTGATGAGAGTTTCTCGCGAATATACCCAGAATACAGCAAAGATAATGGTTTATTTTACAGATAATTGAAGAAGGTGCCTTTGTGATGCCATCTACGGATCGCATACGTTTAGCAAAACGGTTTTTAATATTAGACAGTTTACAAAATGATATAATTCGCCTCCATATTCTTTCCTACATCTATTCGTAAATGTATTTTTTTTTATACAATCATGTATTACAGGTGAAAACCGCCAATATACATCCCTATTAACGGGTGTTGCTTATGGTGCCAGGTCGACCTGTTATAGGTAAACTCTTAAGGTTGATGCATCCAATATACGATAATTTATATTAATACAGTTAATTCTGTATTACTTTTTGTAAAATATTTGATATGATTTAAACACGATTCATAAATTGAATGCAGTACCTTACAAATTAATTCGTTATATATATTACAAACATTGTAACATACCCTATTTGAAAAGAGTGGCCGTTGAGTTTCTTGTATATTCTCACGAGCTCAACTTTTCCGAACATAATATTATGATAGATTTAGTAATTTAAAAATAATATATATAATATATAATAGTTATATGTAATATATAATAGTTACTTTATATAATAGTTACAGTTAATATTTTGAATAAAGTTCATTTGACTTTGACTTTAATACTAGACTGTGAAAATATGCGATAAAATTGAAAATCAAGTCGTATCCGCTCCGTAATACTGCAGCATGGCAAAAAGATTTATAATTTGATCATATTTTAGTCATAATCATAGAATATTATATCTGCACTGCGTTAACAATGTATGTTAGTCCTATTACAAAGCAAACTTTGATCAGCATATTGAAACTTCTTCCTATAACCAGTCATTAATTAAGGATTAAGTTACCATTAACAATTCGCCTTCAATGTCTCGTTAACAACAACTACTTGCTACGTTTTAGGGTTGATTGGAGTTTACATTGTAAGCTTTGGTTTCCGTATTTATGTAATACTAGCTTTTACCCACGACTTCGTCCGTGCTGTATACTTACTTTGGGTAGTTGGTAGGTTGGTAGTATTTTTATATTTTAACATTTTACTTTGCAAATGATACAATACAAACTGCTGCTTAATACAATATCATAAGCTACCAACTTTAGTACTTTGATCCCCCTTTTTCATCCCTTCACAGGTCAAAATTTCAAAAAGCTAGAACAAATTTTTATTTATTTCTTATCAAGTGCCTAAATACAAAGTTTCATGGTGTCATATTCGATAATGACGATCTTCCATACAAACATCCACCCTGTTTTAACCCCTCCAAGCTTTTTATTCGCGATAAAAGGTAGCCTATGTCCTTTCCCAAGCTCAACTCAGCTGTACTAAATTTCATCAAAATCGGTTCAGTGGTTTAGGCGTGAAAGCGTAACAAACAAACTTACATTTATAATATTAGTAGATATACACTGACGTTCTGTAATTGATTTATAGCGCTTGTCTCTATCACTAATAGTTACTACTAAAAACAGCGCATAATAAAAAAACTACGTTTAAAAAAAACGCCTTCAAAAACTGAAAAGTATCAAATAACTAAACATTTAATTTAATACACCTCTTATGCAAACCTTTACCTTTAATATTAATAAAATACTATTATTTGTATGTGCTACATATTGATAGCTTTTAAGTCGGTGCCAAGCCCTAAACAAAATAAAACTTAATATTATAAACAGCTTATTTACTGTAATTATTAAGGTTGCCTAGCCACGCGTCTCTATCCGCTTGCGTTGTTTTGTTCTAGACGAAGCTATCCCGCTCAAAGTCACACGTGGCGAGTGTAGGTACCTACTATTACATTTGGCTTAGCACCGACCTGCATAAGAGGTGTATTAAATTAAATTTTTAGTTATTTGATACTTTTCCGTTTTTGGAGTCGGTTTTTTAAAACGTAGGTTTTTTAGTTTTGACTTTTTAGTGTCAGTTAATAATAATAATATAGAATAAACCGTACCCAAAAAACAATTACATCATCGAGGTACACAAAAATTTTCATAAAAATGTTCATAAAATGAAAACTACTGGGTCAAACTATGTAATTTTTTTATGGGACCAAATGGCAACTATGCCGCATCGAACTAAAGAAGAATTACGTAAATCGGATCATAAATCTCAGAGTAATCGGTGTACATACATAAAAAAAAATACCGATCGAATTGAGAACCGCGAGAATTTTTGAAGTCGATTATAAAATGGGAAACCCTTTCAAAATATATATTCTCAGATTTGTCTTAACTTAACTTGGTACTTTCATAAAAAGAATGTACATTTAATAAACTTTTTACTTTTTAGATAAGATTGATTTAAGCAATACGAATGAACTTTTTATTGAAAAATGTCTGAGGAGTTTTGAATTTCCTAGATTTCAATCATCAATGTATTTTGTAACATTTGCAATTGTAGGTGCTGCAAGTTCTTTAAAGACAGAATTAATAACTTAAACTAATCTAAATCTAACTATTTAATATTGAAATTATTTAACTTGAGAATAGCTTAAATTATTACTTAAATTTTATGTATTTTAATATGATAATGTATGGAAAGGTTTTTTATTAATAAAATCTTTAATTGATTATAAAATATATTATGTTATTCTGAGTTACAATTCTTCAATATGTACATTAGTATTTTGTGCATCTACATTATAAGTATCATTATTTAATCCTATAAAAGTAAGAATTGGTTAATTGAGAGAGTAGGAGCCTGCCTACCGCATGCTGGAGAGAACGGGAAGGCAGATAGACTGGCGCCGTAACGCGTTACGTTACGAAGCGGTTTATACAAACATAATACAAACATTTATAAGATGAATATGGATGTTTGTTTCCGAGTGAAGGATGTTTACTTGTATTTATGTATGTTAAAATACTTATGTATTTCGAATTAAATATATCGTCACAGCACAGGCTATGCCTAGTTTAGGGCAAGATAATTAGTGTAAAAAACTGTCAAAAAATATGCTTTAGAGTGTTGATAGTTTTCTAAGGGTTCGCCATAAACCTTCGTCAACTTAATGACTAATGGTTACAAGCTTAATGTGCCTAATGATAGTAAAACGTATGAGAGTAGTGAAATTTATATGTTAAGTGACAAAAAGCTAGGTTATGTTAGAAGCAATAGGATAATTGCCACTATTAATTGCACTTACAAAAACCTAGACATGATCACTGTAACATCAAAATTAGCTGTCCTTTAAATTTTGTAGATTATGCACGTTTTTCGCAAGACAGATTTTACAATTATAACTTTTAAAAATAAACTCTGGTAATTATTTAACTATACTATCACACTGCAGAATAATTCATTTGACGACGAGTTTTCTTCTCACCCCCTGTGTGAGGGCAGAAGGAGGGTGTCAGGGCTGAGCTCTATACCCTGACTCTTCTTCTCCTAAAACGTTGGGAGAGTCTTTGAGTGAAATGAGATATCGGTGTTATTCGCTTGGAACACACCGCTGTTTTTTTTTGTCCTTCCTAGTAGCTAGTCAGTCAGTCAGTCCTTTGTCGTATTCGGCTACTTTTGGAATTGTTTTCCTCCTCTTCGTTTGCAATGTCTCTTGGGTTAAGTAAGTTGGATATAATTTTTTTTTTTGCGCCCAAACAAGGGAAAGGGCTTCCCTCCGAGATAACGACGGAAGGGAGGTGGTGAATGCGCATACCAAGGCAGCCTAAGTCTGCGTTGGTTATGTGGGACTCACGTAAAACCTAGGTGCCTACCCACTAAACACCACCTGTAGGTGGCTTTGGGCAGGAGCCCTCTAAGCCTACACCGAAGGCGACCTTCTCTTGGGGAGAGAAAAGCGCAAACGGCACTCCCTATGGAGTATCCGCTGAAATATAGCACAGAAGGTGCTATCTAATTGGGACTAGTGACATCAGAAGGATGATCACAAACTAGAGGTGAATCTAATTGCGTCTGATTATCCCCGGATGCCAAGAGGCGATCCAGGTCAGACGAGAGTTTGCTAGGGGGATCGGTGAGGGCGTTTCTGGGCCCCTTGGCACCTTGATAACGTGTAGGAGGGGGGGCGGTATAATCCGCTGCCTCCTTAATCAGGGGATTGGGGTGATTGGGACTTCAAGAAAGTTTCAGATAAGCACTTTAGGTGTTGTCGGATGGTGGGGAGCTCTAAGTCCCGGTGAAGATCACCTTCCGGACGTGAGGCCTGAAGGTGAGTTGGCAGTCGAGGGTCACACCCAAGTGCTTGGCTGTGGACCTGAAGGGGATAAGGGAGCCTAATAGATGAATGGGTCGATCCTGGCAGAAGCGTCTGCGCTTTATATCGAAACGGACTGCGGAGGTTTTATCTGAGTTGACCTCAATATTTCGCCATTTCCTAAACCAGTCCCTAGCTCATTAACTGAGTGTTGGAGCCTGGAGAGGACTGAAGATATCTATTGGGACTGGACGTAGAGAGCGGTATCGTCGGCGAAGAGAGAGAAATGTTATCCGTACTATCGAAATAGTTGGACGAGACTGCATACGGTGAATTGGGGGCATCAAACGTTGAGGCAAGAGATTCCCTGTATCCTTCCCAGTTCGTGAAGGTTTTAGGGTGAGTGGGAGGAGTGAGGGCATGAGGCCCTAGTGTGAGGAAGACTGAACGATTGTCTGACCCCAGGTCATCGAGTGGTTTTATCGCCCTTAAATTAAGAGCGACAACAAGGTGAAATATAAAATAACGGGAGAGTGTCCTACGTGATCCGGGTAGTGAGTTGGAGAGAGAGAGTTGAACATAGGACGTCTAAGTCCATAGACCTAACTAGACGGCGGAGCGTGATGCCATTCCCGTTTGTGAATAGGCACTTCCAGTCAGTGTGTTTGGAGTTAAAATCTCCAAACAGGATCACTGAGTCACCTAGTGAGAGAAGAGTCTCTAGATCGCTCTGGAGCGGGATCTTGTTATTAGGGAGGTGTTAGATTGAGGCTATGATCAGAGACGGATGTCCTGACTTGCCCAAATGGCAAACGGTTGCTTCCATATTGGTAAGCTCTGGAGTAGTAATATGCGAGCAGTGAAGAGATCTTTTGTAGTAAACTGCTGTACCTCCATAATCCCGAGCAACGTTATATACCTTCGCCACCCCTCTCCTCTCCTCTCCTCGCCTCACACTTCACACCGCTACACTAGCGTCACCTCTCCCGTACAAGATCGCCATAGTTTTAATTCGGAATAAGAAGCATTTTTAATTTATTACAAACATAATACAATTTTCTATATAAAACTAATAACACTATGTCATTTTTAATAGTGTTATTATGTACAATTAATAAATTTTCGTACAATTTATATCTAGATTGAATGATTACCATGGCTCCGACTGTAAAAGTTAGGGGTTATTTTGGTGATTTTTTTTTCGTACTGTCTATAAAAACAGAAATGTAATAAAATAATTGATTTTCTTCTCATGTTCTGTGGATATATAATTATTTTTTTGTAAAAATAGAAGCTTAATATACACCGTCAAGAAATTGTTTCAATAATGCGCTATTTTGGGATTTCTTGTGATAGCGGCCTTAATGGAAAACACTGTAACTAAACATATTTCTAAATCTCTCTTCAGGCAATATAGTCACAGAATGTGTATGTTACTCATAGTCGCAAGCCTTTGTCAACTTAATCGTGCACATAGCCTTAACAGGAACAATAGCGAATGTTATAAATCGCAATGTGCTCGTCGGAACATTGTTGTAATAAATTCTAAACTAGTATTCTACTTACTCTATATGGAACGGCTATCATAGGATTTCTTGTAATAGAACAAAGGGACTTCTAAATAAACCGATGTGTTATTCTGATTTAAGATATTTATCCCTACTATATATAAAATTCTCGTGTCCCGGTGTTTGTTACCAAACTCCTCCGAAACGGCTAAACTTGATTGAAATTTGTTTGAAAATTTGTGTGTATATCGGGTAGGTCTGAGAATCGGCCAATATCTATTTTCTAAATGATAAGGGTCACCCACCCCTAAGCATAGCCTTATTTTTTTGTATTTTTTTTTATTATAATTCAGACTTAAAAAATTCATACAAATTGAAATCTACGATCAACAACTATTTTTGTATTGCGATTTTAATATAACCTATTCTATTCCATCCACTCCGATTTCGAGTCGAGATATCTGCGTCTCTATAAGGAAGGCCTTCCATGCATTTTGAGGGTAGGGTACCTGTCTACTCTCTGGCTTCACGTAGATTTAGAGGACCGCGTCCGCATCTATGCGTGTGTCTACAGGTCCCATAGTGGTAATGCAGAAACGGATCACCTGCGTTCAAGCGGCATTTGATGACGTGCTTGCACAGATCCCCTCCGCTTCCGCACAATGCCGAATGGCTTGGATCACGTACCACAGACTACGCAGGGCGATCTGTGCATAATTTTGAATTGGCGTATGGTCTGTCCCAATTGGTTGAGTCACCAACGCGGCTCCCGGATGTGGATAGCCACATGCCGTCCTTATTAGATCTTCTGCTACTACTACTTCTACCAGGTCTCTGTCGACGCCCCTCTCGGAACGTCCTACCATTACCTGGTCAGGAGTGTAGTGCCTATCCGACGCCAACGTCGCAGACCACCAACGACCCGCCGCGTTTGGCACTACAAGTCAGCAGATTGGATAGGATGCGTTCCTATTTTTCATCCCTCTTTACCTTGGGTCCTCTTACCCTTGGGGCAAGGTTTGGATGGCCCTAGTGCCTGCGCCGTTGCATTAGCCGATGTGATACTGCATGGCATGGACATGTTTATACCAAGCTCTGTAGTACCGATCGGTGGCAGATCACAGCACTGGTTTTATGCGTCAGTTAAAGCAGCATCTGACTGCAAAAAACAGGCGTATCAAACTTGGGTTGCGGCGCTGGGCTGAAAGAATCCGAACGGCAAAGTTCTGAAGAGGAAATCTAACCGTTCCTCCAGATTTTTAAGCGGCAAATCGCCCGTGCGTAATCGAAGCACGTCGTCAAAATTGGCGAGCAGCTTTCCAGCAACCCGACCGAAACACGCAAGATCTAGTTGTTGTCGAAAGCTGCTCTTGGTAACTTCAACCAGCCGTCCATACCGCCGTTGCACATGAGGAATGATACCCTGGCCCATACGGCAAAAGAGAAAGCCGATCTCCCGTGCACTCTTTTTGCCTCCAACTCGACTCTTGACGACAACGAAACAAAACAAAAAAAACACCGTCGACCATCCCGCGGTGCTAGAGCTCCATACCTGTAGTGTGTACAGTTCAGACAGAAAACTATTCGGCAAGCTCTGTTTTCGTTGGACGTCAGGAAGTCGAGCGGTCATGGGATGATGGCATTTCTCCAATAGTGCTTTGAACGTGTGCCCCTAAGTTGACGCCGGTGCTAACGCGTTTATTCCGGCAGCTTTATTCAAAAGGCGTAGTCCCTGACTCATGGAAGTCAGCCCTTGTCCATTCGATCCAAAAAATAAAGGAGAGAGTACAGATCCGGCAAACTACAGGCCCATTGCTATTATCTCCCTGCTCTCCAAAATCATGGAGAGCATAATTAACCGCCAGCTCTTGGTATACCTTGATGGTCAACAGTTGATCAACGACCGGCGGTACGGTTTTCACAATTGTCGGTCGAATGGCGATCTTCTGGTATACCTAACACATAGATGGGCGGCGGCAATTGAAAGCAAGGGGGAAGGCCTTGCAGTTAGCTTGGATATAGCGAAGGCCTTTGATCGTCCATCATATGGGCTTCTCCAGAGCTGATGCAAGTAGACCTCCAGCTTCCTCACTGGGCGCAGCATACAGGTCGTTGTCGACGGTTATTGCTCGAACCCGAAGCTCGTGAAAGCCGGAGTGCCCCAAGGCCGTGTGCTATCTCCCACGCTGTTTCTTCTACATATCAATGATATGTTGGACACCTCCAACATACATTGCTATGCAGACGACAGCACTGGTGATGCAGTATACATGGGCTATGCAGGTCTCTCTCGGGAAATCGTCCTCCAGTGCCGTGAGAAACTTGTAAGTTCTATCGTGTCCTCTCTTGAGAAGTTCGCGGTATCGGGTAAATTGAACCTTATTCAATTTAACCCCCACAAGACTTAGTTTGCACGTTTACCATTTAAAAAAAAAAACAATTGTCGTATCACCGCTCTTCGACAACACTTACCTTAAAGCCTCGCTCGTATTGGAGTACTGGATTTCGAAATCGCGAGCAATTGCCAATTCAGCGTTGATCTAGAGGGCAAAGCCAAATTGGCTACGAAGAAGCTGGGCGTCATAGCACAGGACACGGCAATACTTCAAGCCGGTCCACATTCTAGCGCTGTACAAAGCGCAGGTCCGGCCACATATGGAGTATTGCTGTCATCTCTGGTCTGGCGCACCCCAGTATCAGCTCGATCTATTTGACCGCCTGCAACGCAGAGCAGCTCGAATTGTCGGAGACAAAGTGCTCTGTGAACGGCTGGATAACTTGGATCGCTTCATTGTTTGTCTTCTACCGCATATATCACGGGAGTGTTCGAGTGTTGGAGAGCTGTTTCACTTGATTCCACCTTCGCACGACACACCACACATTAGGATATCATACCTACCATCTGGATGTGTGGCGGTCCTCCACAGTGCGGTTTTCAAGGAGCATTCGTCCATGTACTGCTTATTTGTCCTCCTTTTCCACAAAGAAAATATTTAAACAACCTTTTTAACAAAACGTTATGATAGTAACTCTCAATCAGATATTTAGACAGGCCTCATGAACAGAACTAAATACAAAATGTCAAACAACTGCAACGTGAAGAGGACAAAAGAAAAGCGCAGTAATTAGAAAAAAGTTATAACGTTTATGAAAATGGAAGATTCAACAATGCCAGGCCCCAGTGTCGTTGAGAGAACATAAAAAGACTCGGCGTATTTGTGTAGGGCTGCCACGCGCTATGTTTAATGACGATTTCAAATAATATAACGTGAACTTAACCGCTTGGTTATTACCGTTACTGTAATGTATTATGATATCCGTATAATTTAAAGACCAATATATATATTCAAAATGGTTTACTTAGGCGTAGTCGCAAAGTGTGGCAACTAATACTACGCCCAAATGGCCGTACTCCGTCTCGAACAATGTGTGACGTTGACATGCCACATTTTCTGTTAAACTTTGCTAATAATTGAAACTATAATGCCGGGTTGCGTAGTAAATCTTTGTAAAAATAATAGTACAAGAAATAAGAAAAACACTGGGATTACATATCATCAGTAAATATTTTGTATTTTATTAATTTCAATGTAAAATAACACGAAGCGTAAGATACAAAATTTGGAAGATGTCATTGAGTGTCAAGATGCCACGCACACAAGCATTTAATACTAGCCGAAATAAAAAAGCTATTGATCTTAAGGAGTGCGGTATTTAGTTGGAGCGCAGCGGAGACCAATCCTTAATTTAACTATTTATTCATATTTTTCCTAGTATACATAATATTATTTCCTAGAATTGATTAAGTATTCAAGATATTATTTCAACGATACAGTGACAGAGATAGTATTTTTTTTCAAGAGTAGCAACCCTAATTGATTAACACTTTATTGAAAACTCAAAAGAGCTGAGTCAAGGCTTTGAATTAATATGGATTTTCATTTTGACAAGCTTTAATCCAGAATATTTTAAAATTCGCTTGAAACGAATAATGTTTAGAAGGCTTTTTGATATATTCATACAATGCAAGTACATATCTGCTAATCAATGCAAGATATGTTTCTATCAGCTTGGTTATGGACAGTCTCTCAAAGAAAAATTTAAAGAAATAAATATTATGACCGTTCATTGTCAGTACATTTATGAAAATTAAATATACGTTCAAAAAAATCGTCACCTTTTTGCTCTTAATAGTGATTTTCATTATTATAATACTAGAAATAACGGATTTCTAGTAACTAATTCTAGTTGTCTTCATAAGATACATAATAGCTTTAAGGGTAAATGTATACACTTCTATAATAAAGTCCCAGTCACTGTTCAGGCATTATCTATAAATAAATTTAAATGTATTATTAAAAAATGGCTCTGTCGTAAATCCTACTACTCCACAGCTGAATATCTAAGTGATCGGGACAGCCTGGGACTAGATTATGATTATTATATAGCACTAGCAATAACAGTACAATATCGTATATTTCATTAAAAAAAAGCGCAAAAAAAAAGAATGCTGGGAGAGTTTCTTGCACCGCTTCTTCTCTCTCAAAGCGCTGTTTGTTTCTGAAGCGGTAGTAGTATATAGTTTATTAGAAATAACATCAAAAAGAATTCTAAAGGAATCAATTTTGAATAAATAAATGCCTTTATGCATTTATGCAAAAGCAGGACGAATTCGGGCAGGGGTTAACTTACAATATATTAAGGTATAGATGAACAAAGCGTGCGAGAGTGAAGCGGAGATACAACAAGATAGAAAGGGAAAGCGAATCTATTGTGACTGTAACCGATTTTGATTCATAAGTCGTAAACAGTCAGTCACTTTAAATTAATAAGCAAAAACACAAGAGTTGTTAAACAGTTGATTCATCAATCCACATACACCGTAAAGCAGGAATTTAGATTTGGTAGCAGCATACACAATAACATACGTTTTAATATTAATATTTATAAAGTGTAATAAGTCAATTGTAGTCACCGGTGATAGAGTGACCTGAAACGAAAGAACGACGAACTTCGAATTAAATCCTATTACCAAAGTACTTTGGATTCGGATTCGGATACAAATAGTGCGGACGGATTTCGTTTTGGAACCACTTAAAATTTGGGAATAAGGTAAACGACAGACAAAATGTCTAATCGCTAACTTCGTATCGATCTTCGGAACCGAAACACTTTCTTTATAGGAAAATGTACAATCCGTCAAACGAAACATCGGATTTCGATTTTGGTAAAAGTTGCATGTTCTTTGTCTGAATACCGACTGAAGGCGCATCAAACGTCATATTTGTAGCAGAGTGAATGTGAACGTTGAACTAAAAATCAAACGAATCATCCGATATTACGTATAATGTAGCGAGTTAAGTGAAGTAGGCAGCGGGTGAGAGGTGGCGCTAGTGTAGCGATGTGAAGTGTGAGGCGAGTAGATGAGGGGCGAGGAGAAGAGAGGGGTGGCGAAGGATACATTATAATACCTTGCTCCAGATTAATTTAAAGAGGAAAAATTAAAGAGTTTTTAAATAATTACGAGAGCACCTATATATTTGAAAGATTAAAGTTATAATTGTACAATCTGTATTAAAAGTGATTTGTGTTCAAATACTATTTTTATTTTCCCTGACTGCTTTACAGTAAATAATGTAACTTTAATAATTTAATGTACTTATAAATTAAGTTATGCTTATGTAATTAATAATAACTCACGTATTACTTTGTAACAGTTGGATACAGAAAGAGTTTTCCGTTTTAGTTACATAATAATTATTAATTACAATAGTTGTTTCACTAAATCACGCAGTATTTTTTCAATCTTTCTAAGCTTGTCGATACTAAACGCTCAATTAGCGAACATCTCCCGGATAACATGGCAAATAATGTAAGAACTCCGATTTCCTGTACTAATGTTGGTTTACTAGAATTTCCCTCAAATGAGATAGCTCTAGTTAGATTGGCGCCGCAGTTGTGTCTCGTTGGATTGCCATTAGGTCTGAGTAATGAGCTTATGTCTGCTCACAAAGCAATCTATTTGAGAAATAAATTACCTTTCGAGGAAACGATTTAGTTGTATTGTATCGTCTGTGATGACGCGGACAGCTCTTGAAAGAGTAAGTTTATGTTGTTTTTAACCGACTTCAAAAAAGGAGGATGTTCTTAATTCATCATCGGGGTTTTTTAGGGTTCCGTAGCCAAATGGCAAAAAATGGAACCCTTATAGATTCGTCATGTCTATCAGTGTGTCCGTGTATGTCACAGCCACTTTTTTCCAAAACTATACTGTTGTAACTTGGTAAGTAGATGTATTCCGTGAACAGAAATTAACATTTCACACAAAAATAGAAAAAAAACAATAAATTTTGGGGGTTCCCCATACTTACAACTGAAACCCAAAAATGTTTTTTCACCAATACGTATCCATGGATAGGTCTTCAAAAATGAAATTGAGGTTTCTGATACCATATTTTTCTAAATCGTTTCCCCGAGAGACACTTCCAAAGTGGTAAAAGGTGTCTCCCCCTGTAACTTCTAAAATAAGAGAATGATAAAATAAAAAAAATATATATGATGTACCATGGAAACTTGCACCGAAAATTGGTTTGAACGAGATCTATTGATAATTTCGTTTTTTATTTGAAAGCTGGTGCTTCCTGTTTGGTCCAATTGCATATTGGTCCAGATCTAACAATGGTATCCATGAGAAAACCATAAAAGTCTTAAATTTGCTATAAGTAGGTGCACGACAAATGTACGAATAACTCAATATCGCGACAACCGATTTCAATAATGATTCTTTTTTTATTGGAAAGAATATACTTCAAAGGTAGTTTGGTTTGGTTCTGAGTATGGGATCAATGACGAATACGCAATTATTTTTTTACTTTTTAATGCATATTATATCTATTATTTTTGAATAGTTTTATTTTCAAGTCGGTTGTTTTTTTTTGGTAATTTTTTCACAAGTTTAATTACGAGTAGATACAAATAAACCGACAAACGAAATCTAAGAAGAGTTTAATATACTAGCGTATATACAAAGAAAGATATTTAATCAGGCGTTATTTTCATAATTATTCAAATGTTGTCTTCAATCAATTCGACGCGTGTTTCGCCTCTGCGCAAGGCATCATCAGGAGATGTTGACTCGCAAAATCAACATTTATTACGCTCGTTTTTATAGACAAAATTTTTCATTTTTTCCATTAAAAATCTTTGTTGAGAGCCCTCTAAGTCACTGCTCAAGAAATAAAGGATTTGATTACGGTAACTATGCAAACCAGTCCAATATGGTCCGGAACCTATTTGTGGACTCTGCCTAAGAGCGCCATCCGACACACCCTGACAAATCAATGTCAACAAGAAGCACTTAAACACTGGAACAACTCAACAGGCTTAAACCATTCCAAAGCACTGATAACGACATTCAACAGTAGAAACGAGAATGAAGCCCTATCATTGAACAGGAAAAATCTATGCATACTTACCAGGATGATAACTTGGCACTGCCGCCTAAACAAGCACCTCAGTGTGGTCGGAATCAAAAACGATAAAACTTGCAGATTTTACCGCGAGGCTGATGAAACGCCTCTTTATCTCTGCAATTGCGGCCCACTAATGCATAAGCGTAACTTACTTATAAGGATGGCATCCTTGGTGACTACAACCTGCTCCCAGATGCTGTTTGTAATACACGCGTCAATAAGATACTGCGGTTCGTAAAGGCGGCAGGGCTTGACGACGAGCTATAAGAATGAGGGGCGAACACAATAGTTCAGTTCTGGACGCGGTGTTATTAGGACTCACCAGGACTAGACAAATAGCCAATCTCTTCAAATAATAATAAATATCTGGACGACCGAGCCTTGCTCGGATTTAAAAGAATGTACAAAACTTGAACAAAAAAAACTAAAAAGAGATCTGGATTCGGACCGGTGTCTTCTGCTTTCCGGATCACCCAATCCCATCTGAGCTATTATTGTCTTGTATATAGATACAGTGGCGAAATTTACATTTGTATTCTAATGTTATTGTTTCTCGTTAAAACACGGATAAAACTACATTTTTTTAAATTGAAACCTAGCTAGATCGATTTCTCGCCCCCGAGACTACCTGTATACTAAATTTCATTAAAATCCTTGGAGCCGTTTTGGAGAACAGATATATATATTTATATACAAGAATTACTCGTTTAAAGAAATAAGATAAATAGTAGTGTAGTCATATTCTTTTACGATCGCATTGGAATTTAACCATAGGTTACCAGTTCTCAAATAGCACATCATTCCATCGACAGAACTTCTCCAGAATACGACTGTTTATAATACCATGGAGAATGATAAAAAATTTATGACTTATACCAACTTACAAGTATCACCTACAGCCTACGCTGAAGCAATAACCCCTTGTAATTAGACGCCATAAAATACCCCCATGTTTACGACCTCTCCAAGAGTTATGATCTCGAATCAAATTTGAGATGCTCGTAAAATTTGTATTAACATGATACTAGACATCTGACACTAATTGAAATGTGAATTGTTTATAATATGTAAGACCTTTGGCCCAATTTTTTTTATGAAAATAAGGGACGAACTGTATGTATGATAGCAATACAGTGTATAATGCAATATTATAGTCTACATGATGACTGTAATGTAATATTTTTAAACAACATATTATTGAATGGTTTTCTTGTAAATATTGATTTGGATTTTTTTTTTAATTTTCGTTGAAATATTTTATTTGAAATATTGACGGGGATCTTTGAAATATGCGTTTTTAACCTTTGCCCGTTGAAGTTTCAGTTCTACGACAATCTTAAGAAACTCTTCCCTGCAGTCATCCCACGAGCATGTCTAGACGGGGCAATTATTGTTTGCGTGAATTTCAATTAAAAACAATTTTTAACATCTATTTCGAGATACAAGATGGTGGATATGACTTTTTTAATAAAATCAATATAGGTATCATTTTCGAGCTTTTCGGAAGTGTCAATAACGAATATGACACCCATTTCAAGATCCAAGATGGCGGATGTGACATTTTCAATAAAATCAATATGGGTGTCATTGTTGAGATTTTCAGGAGTGTCGGTGAACACACAATTTTATTTCAAAAGTCCAGCATTATCGCCTTCAAAACCCTCAAACACCTTGAAAACGAAACCCATGATACAAAAATTGTCAATTTCATGCGGCCGCCATCTTGGATTCACAGTTTGGCAGCACTAGATAGTATGGAATAGATATTCCAGCACCCTTAAAAAAAAGAAAACGACACGCGTGATGAAAAAATTTTGCAGCCGCCATCTTGAATTTTCTTTTTGACAGCACTAGCTGGTATTGGTAGCAATACCCACGAAAACAACATATAGGTAAGTATTTTTGTCCAAAATAAATAAATATAAAAAAACATCCTAGAATCTACACCACACTCATAAAAAAATGATAATTAATATTGCAGCCGCCATCATAGTTTACATTGTGTATTATGTTTACGAATTTATTATAATCGATCTCAGAGACTTATAATTCGAACACCTTCTAATTATAATAATAATATAACAATAAATCATTCTTATATACTATACTACTTTATAGTTTTTAAAAACGAAAACTGGAGTTTTGATGGAGCCGAGTTCAAATAGCCGTATACCACGCAATACGCTGGCATTTTTAAAAAGAGCGATCTTTTGTTTCCGCGAGGAAACAAATAACAACGTGACACTCGACTCTTATTGACCACGAAAACCGCTAAGGGGCCTCATCGATGCGCATGTTTGTGTGAGTGTGTCATTTCAAACGTTTGTAGGAAGTTTCCGTACTGGTACATGTGTCTACTGTGTCAGTAATTTGCTCCTTCAATGTAATTAACTAATAATTAATACGAAACTTCATGAGTGGACAAACGTCAAAACGGCCATCATAGCGTGCCGTACGTATTAAGTGTATTATCTATGTTGGGGCAAGCGCTTGGGAAAGGTAGGTCTTTAAGTCAGGGACTCACTTTGGCTCGAGACATTGTAAGTAAAAGCTTTGTCGGTTTTAACTAAAAACTATAATTAATTTTGTTAACTTGCTTCAAATTTTGTATCTCAAAATTATAATGTGATTATCTTGTTAAACTAGCTGCTCGATACTTTTAGTTTAAGCTTCTAAAATTATAATTTGTTTATCGGGTTAGCTTGCTTTTTATTAGTATTAGATAATTAATTAATTTTAAATAGTTAATAAAAATTTAACCACGTAAAACTGTTAATCTCGCGCTACCGAAACATGCGAGTGTGGAGACAATAGAAGTTCTCCTCTATTCTCGCGTTATCAGCTATTTTGTCTCGCGCAAAAAAACCGACAACAAGTCGAGAACCTGAGAAGAAAAGAATATGTGAATCGTTTCCACATTTGCGTAGCCCCTTTTTTTTCTCAGGAGAATATGATGCGGGCTTTAGAGCAGGGTAGGCGCGATATATTCGGAGTATTATACAAGATTGTTTCCTGAGAAGGGCGGTTATGGCCTAGTCGGAAACTGCGAGACTTAGACATAAAATATGAAAAGCAATTGTATTTGTTTTCTATTTCCTTAAATTATTCAATAAAATATAAATTCAATATATTTATTTGCAATGATTTATCCTTGTCAGCAACAAAGTCCATTGGTTCAATAATACATGATGTATTTTTTTTTTGAAAAATTATTCGTGTCGATTTCCGTCAAAAGTTCAAACTACATATGCAGTTATTGTTTTCTTATAAATCGAGGGCATGACTCCTTTCACGACTTTCCTCTAACTCGGCTCGTAGTTTCCGACTTGGCCATCACCGCCCTTCTCGATAAACCGCCCTGTAGTATTGTTCCGAATGTATCGTTGTCGATTTTGCGAGTAGACCTCCAGATTCGTGAATATCACTTTATACCAACCGGGCCTAAAATCATGAACGATTTGTCTATCAGATTACGTAGAAAATAATTGCTAAGATCATTTTCAATTTTCATTCATAAGAATGAATGAATCTTATGCGATGATGGCGTTTCCTTAATACTGGCTTACTATAGTATATTAGAGG
Organism: Leptidea sinapis; assembly: GCF_905404315.1. Taxonomy (NCBI): domain Eukaryota; kingdom Metazoa; phylum Arthropoda; class Insecta; order Lepidoptera; family Pieridae; genus Leptidea; species Leptidea sinapis. The sequence continues at coordinate 5,164,677 of NC_066268.1, forward strand.
ATTAGTATATTACAATATACTTAGAGGATAATAATGCATGGTTATAGTCTGGTTCTGCGCAGGCCATCTAAAATTGTATAATATTAAATAGGCTCAGTTGTTAAATGATTTAAAAGATGTGCCGGGATTTTCTTATCAGTTCTTCTCCCCATCTCAAAGCCCTTTTACGAACTGATGTAGCTTCAATACGATTACCAAGTGTTGTTGAAATATTTTATGTTATTGTCACTCCCTATGTTAAATATTTCTATTTCTATAGTAGGTAAGAGACTAAGAAAATGAACCATACACCGCAAAGGCAAAAATCTTAAACCAAAGTCAATGTCAAAAAATCTTAAAACAAGGGATTAGTTGGTAAAAGACAAAAAAAGTTTGATTTTATTTTTAGTTAATGAATGAACACTTAGCTCATTTATACGTCTAGATAGACTATGACAGCTGTGAAAACGACAAAAATATTTGAGTTTAGAACCTCTATTTTGAGCAACTCACACTAGCACAAAGTGTCATACAAACGGCGAGTGTAAGACGTAGCTTGTCACGCACACTAAAGTAATATTCCTGGCCTGGGGGCCTACCATGAACTCTTATTGCGATTCAATTGACAACCTAAAATGAACCTCTTTTCTATTTCGTACCACGACGTGATTAGAGCTATCTAATTTAGGTTGACGTCAAATCAACTGATTAAATCGCAATGATGTCAATTGAATGTCAGCCTAAACTGGATAGATTATTTGTCAAAGTGACCGATTCGAAAAAAGTTGCTACTTCCATAGAGGAAAGTGAATCGTGTTGTCAATAAATTTAAAAAAATAGTGAAAACATAGAAAAGAAAAATTTTATTGATTAAAGATGAGATGAGAATACTTTATTGGACTTTTTTGTAAAACAAAATACTGAAAATAAATACCAAAAATGAAAATACTAAAGACGAGGCAGTAAGGGCCCGGGCTATAGCCTGTTCGCAAGAACGAATTAAAAAAATGTACTCTATGGTCAAATCAAACATCAATGGAGGTGCGTTCATAACTCGTTATGTTAACGAAAACACCTAAGCAAACATTTAATTTGTAATTCAACGAACTATATTTATTTATATTACTATTATTTAATAAGTACAAAGAAGGGCTTAAGTTTTATAATTTGACGCTATAAAGCGATTTTAAAATTTATTTGTAGTTTGTTCTACGCAAAAAAACCGCTAAAATCAAATCATTTTAGGTTTCAAAACGCAATTTTATTTCGTTCATTCTTCTATGCCATCCAAACGCCATTCAGTAAAAGGCACTTCATGGTACGAATTTTAGTGATTCAGCTTAGGTACCTAAATTGAACTGCATCGGATTCGCATCGATTATTAAAAGTTGATGGTAGGCCCTCTGTTTTCATCGGTTGTCTAACAGCAAGAGACTCTATCTAGACATATAAATTATCTGAGCATAGAATATAAACAAAGAATCAACGCCCCGTTACAAGCCAGCGCGTGTGAGCTAGATGACTGAGCGACTGTCAGTGTCAGTTTGTTTTCAGGCTTTAAGAATACCACTAGCGCCGGGATGTACAGAAATTTTGAACTAGATGCGGCCATATCAATTTCCTGATTAAGAAATGGCGTGAAGAAATATATTTTTTATGACAATAAGGGACGAGACGAGCAGGACGTTCAGCTGATGGTAATTGATACGCCCATTACCCGTGCCGTACTGCTGAAGATTCGTGAAAAATCCCAAAAATTCTGAGCGACACTAATTTGCGCTCGTCACCTTGAGACATAAGATGTTAAGTCTCATTTGCCCAGTAATTTCAATAGCTTCGGCGCTTTTCAGACCGAAACATAACAATCTAGCCGTCATCCTGTGCAAAGGAGCCTCCCGCTGGTATATGGTATGGTATTGCATCAATTTTCACTTCTTTACAAGAGATTCTTAATTTATTCGTATTGCCGTCATTCAGCAAACCATTGCAGCACAAGTCCCTCAATAAACAGAACGTTGCAAGTGACTGTTGCCCCGCAAAGAATTAACACTTATAATATTTATATTATATTATCTCCTCCTTCTTATTTAGATTTGCTGTTTGCAAATCACTGACGTCACGCGTTACCTCGATAATGTCCCGTCCCCTTCAAAACGCGCGGGGATATTAACACGAGTTTTTTAAGTCACACTTCTTTAGGCCTGTTATGAAAAAGTGATCAGAGTGAAATTTTAAGATGCGCGCACATCTCTGTAATACAAAAGTATCAGGGTGAAGTTGGTTCCTAAACTTTTCTGACGTTGCGTCATGCGTTATTTTTTTTTGGTTCTTCGTCCATTATTGCGACAGGCGAAGGGTTCAAGCCCGTACAGCCGTATTCGTTATTTAATAATTAAATGTCCAAGCCATCTTTGCAAGTTTTTTTAAATTGTTCTTTCTACAAACGAAATAGAATAAATAATTTTAGGGATTTATGCTTTGTTACGCCAAAGAAGTATTACTTCTTGCGTGCACACATAAGTATACACACAATTTTTTTATAATTTTCTAAATACCTAATACAAACGATCTAATATACTTATATCAATAAATAAAACAAAAACTATAAATACAATATTCAAATATTTAATATTCATGCCTAGTACATACTTCACAACATATTCACTTATTCGAAACATATATTCTTGATAACAAATCTATCATTATATACAAACTACCAGCTCACCACTGCGGCACAAATAACAACTATATTAACAATATCTATAAATCTACAATATCCAAAGTATAAAATTGCTAAAATAATTATAAATATTATATATTATGTTATCAAATTAAATTTACAGACTGTCTAGGATAAATACACAAATAAAATTCGAAAACAAAATTTTATAAACGATGCGGGACTCGAACCCACGACCTCTCGCGTTCCATGCCAGTGCTCTGCCAACCGATCCGGTTGGGACAGCATACAACTACTACAAAATTTTATGACGGTATCGTATGTCACTCGAACGGTTAGTTCAGTTGGAAGAGCACTCGCACGGAACGCGAGAGGATCCGAGTCCCGCATCGTTCATAAAATTTTGTTTTCATATTTTATTTGTGTATTAATCCTAGAAGTGAGGGTTATCACTTTAAAAAACATAACAAATTGTTTAAAGTCTATTAGCCATGGCCACAATGGCGTATAAATCAAATTGCTTATATACTTACTTACATACAGATATCTCGCGAGGTGAATGCAGAATGCAGGAATGCGATAGTGATGTGACCTAATTAGAATTGTCAAAGTCAAAGTCAAATAAACTTTATTCTATTAGGCTTAAATTAAACGCTTTGGAATCGTCGCTATAAATATATTTTAAATTACTGAACCTACCATATATTCGAGAAAAAAAAGTTGAGCTCGTGAGAAGAACACACAAGAAACACAACGGCCACTCTTGCTGCATCCAATATATGAATCATGTTTAAATAATATAAATTATTTCATATAAAGTAATGAAGCATAAACTGTATAAATAAAAATTATCGCATATTTGATGCATTAAACTTTATGCTCGTGAACGGGTGCTACTCGTGGTAGCTCGTGGTAGGATGGTCTTGTTACCGGGAGGTCTGCTTGATGTGTTTTTTATTATCATTATTTCCTTTAAAATTAAAGTTATTATATATTTTATTTTATGAAATGCTCACATAATGCCTCTATTTATTTACGGTATGTGTGGATTGATGCATCTACTATACTCAATAACTCTTGTGATTATAAGTATTAATATACTTTTTTTTTCTTTTTTTGACTTACTCGTGTAAGCCTTTCAGTTTTTGACATTTGAGTACTTCTTCTCATTAGCTCAACCCTTTACGAAGTAGCGGTAAATTCAATTAGAAAAAAAAAAATTTTTTTTTTTGAAATTCATAAGTGTCATTTCCGTGACCTACATGAATAAAGTGTTTTTGAATTTGAATTTTGAATTTAGATTTTGAATTCGTTCGTTTAAGGATATTTATATTTATGACCATAATCATGAGAGTGACGATAAATTTAAACAATTTTAAGTTTACCATTTTAACCTAATAATTATATCTCAAATTTTTGTTCTGACTTTCTTCAACACACATGTGTAATCCATTTTTCCCCATTTCTTGTGCTTGGCGGTGACTAAAAACTCGTTTTTTGAAGTGAAAACTTCTTTAGCGGCGTTGAGCACTTTTCTTAGGATGGGTATAAAAAGTTAAACTCGCGTCAGGACACGATCGAAAATTCGTAACACACTCATTGAAATTCATAGTTGATTCATGGTTGATCATAGTGATTGCGAAGCCGAAACACCGCGAGGTCGATGGATCGAATCTCAGCCGTGAAGTATTTTTACAGTTTAACTATTTGATTTTTAAGCTTTGTCATTAGCGAAGACTCTCCCCTAAGGCAATTTTTTTTATGAACGCAACCGGATAGAATCGGATCAGTCATTATTAAAATCAAAAAAGTAACACGGGATGGCAATTTTTGTATTAACGCAATAACACGGTAAGCGACGACTACGGCACATCACTAGACGCGCGACGTGAGGCGTTCGGCAAGCGGGGGGAGATGTTTGCGCTCTTTACCTCAAGACCCGACTGCATTCAACTCGCGCGATAACTGTACATAATTCTTCAAAGCTTGTCACTGATACGGTTTCATTGGAACAAAATATACAAGCTGGTCAGAGAACACAGCAATCTCTTCTCATATCGTTTCACTTCCACTCTTCTCGTACAGCGATTGCGTAACCTTCAGATATCAGATGTAATAAATCTGTAAGTTTATAACACAATCCTAAATCGAGTATATATTTATTCCAACGAACATGATATCAGTCAACATAATCTATAAAGTAAAACTAAAACAGTAAATCTAAACAATTTGTTATGTTTAAAAGTGATAACCCTCACTTCTGGAATAAATTACACAAATAAAAGTGAAAACAATATTTTATGAACGATGCGGGACTGGAACGATTAGCTCAGTTGGCAGAGCACTGGCACGGAACGCCAGAGGTCGTGGGTTCGAGTCTCGCATCATTCATAAAATTTTGATTTCACGTTTATTTGTGAAAAATAGTAAATAACTTTTTTCGGAAAGAATTAATACATGCACTATAATAATATAAAAACATAACCGCATTGGTTATATAATATACATAGAAGTGACATAACCCCTAAGAAATATCCATCAAAGTATTACGAGGGCTGCACTAAAAGTATCTGGAATGGAATATTTCCACTGTTCCTGTCATATTAAAATCCTTTTAATTGAAAACTCCTTGGTTTTAAAAATCGAATAATATTTATTTATTTAAAAAAAGATTCTCGGTTTTGTCACAAGGTCTTTTCAAACTTGTTTAGTCGTTGAGAAAATGGAATTGACTCGAGAAAATTCTAGAGCGATGATTTATTATGACTTTCGAAGTGGTTTAACACAAAACCAGTGTGTTGACCGGATGATTTCTGCATTTGGTGATGAAGCCCCATCCAAAACCACAATTTATCGCTGGTTTGCTGAATTTCAACGTGGACGTGTCAAGCTCAGTGATGATCCCCATCAAGGTCGTCCAAAAACTGCAGTCACCAAAGAAAACGTTGATGCTGTGCGTAAGCTGATTGAGGAAGATCGACATGTGACATACCGCGAAATTCAGGCAACTTTAGACATTGGCATGAGTCAAATACAAATAATCTTGCATGAACAATTAGGTGTAAAAAAATTGTATTCCCGATGGATACCGCATTTGCTCTGTGAAGAGCAAAAAGCGGCTCGCGTTACTTGGTGCATCAGAACTCTCGAAAGATTCCACGCAGGATCCTCATATGCTGTATACAACATCGTATCAGGTGACGAATCCTGGATATACGCGTATGAACCCGAAACAAAAGCCAGTCACGAGTTTGGGTGTTCGAAAATGAGTTAAAGTCAACAAAAATTGTTCGTTCACGGAGTGTTGCAAAAAAAATGGTGGCCACGTTTGTCTCCAAAACCGGCCATCTTGCGACTATTCCTCTTGAGGGACAAAGAACGGTTACTGCAGAATGGTATGCTAGCATTTGTTTGCCACAGGTCGTTTGTGAACTCCGTAAAGAGAACTGCAACCGCCGCATCAACTTTCATCACGACAATGCGAGATCTCACACCGCGCACAGAACAAAAGAGTTTTTAGAGCAAGAAAATACAGAATTATTAGACCATCCGCCGTACAGCCCCGACCTAAGCCCTAATGATTTCTATACTTTCCCTAAAATAAAGAATAAATTGCGTGGTCAGAGGTTTTCATCACCTGAAGAAGCTGTGGACACCTACAAAACGGCCATTTTGGAGACCCCAACTTCCGAATGGAATGGTTGCCTCAATGATTGGTTCCATCGTATGGAAAAATGTGTCAAATTTCGCGGAGAATACTTCGAAAAGCAATAAATACATTTTTAAATAGTAATGTTGTGTCACTTCCTTGATTCCCGAAATTTTCAGTGCCGCCCTCGTTTTAATAAAAAGTCACATCTTAACATCAAATCTCATTAACGCCGTGAGCAGATACTTGAAAGAAAAAACATAAAACAAATACAGTTCTATTATTAAAATTTATCCGTTTCATCAGCCACTTTGGAAGCTTTAAGCCATTCTTTATTATAATTTTGTTCACTTAAACTTTCGTCCATCTTGTGGGGGGCCTACCAACACTGCGTCTTCCGGTACGTGGTCGACATTCGAGGACTTTACTGCTCCAACGGCCATCTGTCTGTCGAACTATGTGCCCTAATCACTGCTACTTCAGTTTCGCACTCATTTGGACTATGTCGGTAACTTTGGTCCTCCTACGGAT